>NW_018406816.1:1035136-1088771 GCF_002113885.1 Mizuhopecten yessoensis
AACAGATTTTGAGTATATTTTCTTGCACTCCTTCATGTTTACCAACTAAATCTCTCTCTCTCTCTCTCTCTCTCTCTCTCTCTCTCTCTCTCTCTCTCAATTAAAGCCAATATATATGTTATATGCCATCTTGATAATTTGTGGTAAAAGCTTGTGCCCAACTCCCATTGTATATAAATTACATTAAAATATGTTTAAAACCAATACTGTTTCGTGCATTCAAATAAATAAGGTAATTAGTAATAGAAAACATGATTCTAAGATGATGGTTAATTTATTAATGTTTGAAAGTAATATTATTTTGGGTAATGATAATATAACATAATAATGATTCTTAATTAATCGGGTAAATATTGAATTTTCATGACTAAAATAATTAAAACAATTAAAGGAGATATGTTTTAAGCGAATCTTAATTATGGACGGCGAAAATGTCGAAAATCAAACTGCAACGAAAATTTCCTGGTATACAGTATATATATATATATATATATTTATTCTCCATTTGTTTTTATATAAGGAGGCAGTACCCAAATCGGATCAGTACCCAAATCGGATCACTTTTTGCAAAAATACTTAAAAATAAATAAATGTGTCAACAAATCATTTATAACAATGATGTAGTCTTAGAATAGATAGCCATGCACCATTCTTTGTCTACATATGATTAGTTTTTAAGTTCAAATAGCACAAGAAAACGTAACTCAAACTCAAATGTCAATGTTTTGATCAAATTTTTAAGAAAATGGCGCGTGCGACGACTATGCATTCTGTTCTGGACTATAGGAATAAATTCACATTATATAAATACTGTTTGTAGTATAAATTACAAAGGTCATCATAGAATGTAAACATGCTGACAAAAAATATTCATTTGAAGAGTAAGATACTGCAAAATTCAAGCCTCGATCCGATTTGGGTCCTGACATTCGCAAAAACCGGAGACGCTGATTGGTGACTTCAGAGCGTTCTTTAAATATCTAAAGTGAGCCCCGGGTGCAAATTTCGTTTTTAAGAACACCCATCGATATTCTGCCTTTGATACAACCATAAATGAATATAATTCCTCCTCAGATTTTTCAATGATTTAATAAAATGATGGTTTGGTGATCCGATTTGGGAACTGTCACCTTATATATTTATATATACTTATATCTATGAATCATCGACAGATCATCTTTCTGCAGTCTCGACAATATACGACAACAGTCAACAAGTGATATCTATACACTCATGTATATATATGTTTCACAAAGCCCAATTATCAAAACTTCCTACCCCGTGAAAGGTCTATATCCTAGCATCCTCAAATAATCCAAACCAAGCAATTGTTGCAAATATCAGGCGGTCTGAAACACGTCATTTGAGAAATGTTTTTGTTGTTTCTGTTCCAAAGGATATACCAGGCTGGTTTGACTTTACAAATGTAATGTCGATGTCATCGTATTACAAAGTTACTGTATTTGTCCTTATCAGATTTAACTGTAGTCAGTACAAATGTGCGTAATACGTCATACGTTTATGTGTTTACACAATTAGTTGTGACGTAGCAACAATTACTGCTACGTCATTGTTCTTCTCTAGTGCGTGAGCTTATTTTATGTATAATATTAGTAACATTTATATTGGTATATAGCAATTATATAGGGACGATGTATTGGATAGGACAAATAGGCATTGTGTTATTATAAAATGTTCATTTCATTAAAAATTTTGAATTTAATTTTTTTGTATTGGTCATTTGTAACTGACGTAAGTTTCATATCAATATAAATACTAGTGTTTGCAGGACTGTCGGTTTTGCATTCCACGAAAGAGTACACTAGTAATAGATGTTTACATTCCATACAGAATATACTCGCGAAAATGATAAATTACATATGGTACTAGCACATTGTATGATGTTCATCTTGAACCGTATGTAGTGTGGCACCATATACTCAAAAAGTAAAATAACAGATACAAATTTTGAAGAACTTAACAGGATCTTGATAAATCTTTTGCATCTTTTTCACATAAAAGTTTCTTTATTCTGATTAGATGATATTCCACTCGACATATATCACATCCACAAGCAGATTATTTTCATTAAAACGTGACACACATGATATAAGTCAACTGTCCGGCTTGAGAAAGTAAGACAAGAGGCCGAGCGGCCTTCAAAGCCCACATGGATTTTCTATGTTAAATAAAAAACCTATTGACTACTGTACTCTTTAATAAAAAAAAAAGTGCAAAAATATAAGCTGAAGCAAGGTTTTTATCCCTAGTGGCAGTAATGACATGAATGTATTTGTTTTTCCATGCCAATCTATTGAATATATGGTTATTGGGTAGGGATCTCAATTTCTTTCAATACCAAATTGTGAGATGGGACCTAAATGTTATTCCTAGTCACATGAAAGTAATCATCTCTTCATGGCCACTCATTTTATTTTTGGTTATATGGTGGTGTTCTAAACTGGTCGATGATATGACAAACAAGGGTGGAGCTGGATCCCTGACCAAATCCAGGTGGTATGAAAGAATTTAGTCTCTTCAAGCCTAACAATTGTATGTGGTGAAGGGGATATAAAATATTTCTATTTTATGAACTAAAGAGAAGGTCAAGGTCATTTTATTTTCCAAACTTTGTTTGGCTCAACCTTAGCTTGAAATAGGTCAAGGCTATTTTTGTTAAAATTATTTTAAGACTACATCAAAGGAAGCTACCATCTGAATGTCAGGATTCTAGGTATATGCATTCTTCAGAAGAAGTCGTTTGAAGTGGTCAATTTTTGTTCTTAAACATTGTAGGGCTCTATCGAAGGAAGCTACCAGACTAATATCACGATTCTAGGTATTTTTTGTTCTTCAGAAGAAGTCGTTTTAAATCCTAGAAAGTTACCAGTCAAATATCATGAATCTAAGACTGTAAGTCTTTTGGTTCTTCAGACAAAGTCGTTTAAAGGAAAAGTTAACGACGGACGACGGACGCTGTACGACGGCTTAAACTTACATGACCTTTGTACCATGTGAGCTACCAAATGCAACTGACACATGCCGGGATATATTTCCTCAAATCGCATTATCATATTTTTTTTATTGCATTCGACGTACTATTACAGTCAGCAAGAGACATCTATACAATCATATATGTATGTGTTTCCCAAAACCTCGTTATCGAATTTAAAATATCATTTGAAAAGGTACCATCCTCGAATATTAAAAAAATATCAAATTTGGTTTTGACTGTCGGGTTGTATGATACATTTGTACTTGCCTTTTGGGCAAACATGGTATGGATCAAGTTTAATTTGTTTCTATTCAATTTGATACACCAAGCCGGTTTGACTTTTTAAAGCGATTACTGTTGCACAAATGTGGTCGTCAGATCATAATGTAACTTTATCCATCCCTGTAGGATAACGTTAAAAAGCACGTGTTTTATAATCAATACATTGCTTTAGGATATGACTCCACTAGTGAAAACAGATAAATATAACATTTGACATTAAAAGAACAATATACTGCATCATTGACCGTCTACTTGTAATAGGAAGCTCAACATTAACATTAAAAAATGAAATGTTTATATGCTGATATAACAAAGCCGCCAATGCAACACACTCTATAAACTGAGACAGACAGACACATTATCATTCCGATATTTGTGTGTAAAAATGTCAGCAACGTTGGTCAAAGTTGTTTTATTGGAAGCCTTTGTTGTTTGTTTTCACAATTATAACCATTACTATTATCCATATGTTGTAAAGCGCCTTAGAGTAATTTTACAAAATATATAGGGCGCTATATAAATGCTGTATATTATTATTATTTATTATTATTATTGGAAGTAGTCTGATGGAAATGATATGGTTCCTAACAATGGTTACTGATTGTTTCAATATCACTTAAAACTTTAAAGCAACTTATTAATGTATCCAATGCCAGGTTTTGAAAAAGATGCCGCTTATGCTCAAACGTTATTAATTATAATATGTTTCATTAAAGATACACTTCGCTGATTTTGTTTATTAATATATTCCGTTGCCAACATTAAACAGCTAAAAGACAATGTCATTAAAATCAATATCACGTTATGTTTAAACACTCCTGTAGAAAAAAAAAGTAACAAACTAATTTTAAGAACCCGCTCTTCTTTTTAGTCCACTCTGATTTAAATTTGATTGGCAATAGTATTCCTGTGTTCCAATCTTTTGAAATAAAGTCGTCAAAACATCTCCGCAACCTTACTCCCCCGTAGTGCTTCTTGGGGATAAAATATATGCTAGTCGTTGCGGTTAATTTTTATGTTATGCAATGTTATATTTAAAATCAATGTTTGAATTTAACACTTCACATTCAACATTTCCTACCTCATATATTCAGCTTACATTGTTACATGATAGCCTTCTTGAATCTATCAAGTAGATGGTTTGGTTAAGAGAGATAATTGTCATAAGAGCTAAGGTTATTTAGGGACTTGTCCCCCACCTGTGCTATGTATGCGATTGTGCTGAAGACAGTATGTTTATATTTGTCTCTTTGTGATAGTTAAGATCTGTTGCCGATTGTGCAACCTTAATAACAAACCATGTCGAAGACACCCACTGACAATGGGTTAACTCTTTATTGCGATTACCCTATGGACTCTGTTGAAGACCGGCCCGGAGGGGAGGCAAGGTAATCTAGTGGTAAAACGCCGGGCTCGTGACCGAAGGGTTGCGGGTTCGAGCCACGGCACTGTGTTGTATCTTTGAGCAAGATACTTTACTCCAATTGTTCCAGTCTACTCAGCTGTAAATGAGTACGTGGTTGGGTAGTGCTAGAATTGTTGAATGCTAGCTGTGAGCGCCGAAATGGCAGCACCGGCTGTATGCTTCCCAGGGAGTTGAGAAAGATGTTGACTGGTTGCAAAGGCCCTATTAACACGAATAATAATTTGTGAGCCGCTTTGAGACGACCTACGAACTAAGTTGTGATAAAGCGGTATATAAGAAACTCCAATTATTATTATTATTATTATTAGAGAGAACCCATTACTTTTTACAAGTATTTCCATACTGCGTAATTCAAGTTATTACTAAACATGACGAGGTGTTTGACTCTGTTGGTGGACTATGATTCCTTAATGTTGGCCAAACACTTGTGTCCGGAACTTATTCTAGCTCGGTTTACCTTAAAGAAGAATGTAACACACACACAGGTACACCTTTTAAAATTAAGTTATAAATACAGTATGCCAAAAATGAATTTCACAGTATCATATAGCTATTTCCTTCTTTCAATTACTCTCTGGCGATGCCAAAAAGCTCCAAATTTCGTGGGGTTAAAATTTCGTGGTTTCATATACAAGCCTGTTTCAAGGACATTATATTTAGCTGATTTCTGATTTTCCCCCTATCTATATCATACAAAATTTATGTTTTTGTGGGGATTTAATTTCGTGGATTTTTGTTATCCACGAAATAAACGAAAATTAATGTTCCACGAATTTATGATTGTAAAGTAGGCCTTAACTACTATTAAAACAGAAGGGGATGTATATAAAAACTCTCAATTAGGAATTTCCAACGCTTACAGGAGATTCTATAGTACTTAAATTTTGAGCTTTTTGGCATCGCCGGAAAGTAATTTAAGGATGAAATAGCTATATGAGTACTGGTTAGTTCAAAATTAATAATTTTTAAAAGATGTTTATATTATGACACCTGGCACTACTCAAATAAGGTTATGAACTGTGGCCATCAAGGCTACGAAACCCTCGGGGCTAACGAATCTACCAGCAGAGTCTACCATATTGTAGCTTGAAAGATGAACGTTACATACACACAGGTGATGCAAATTGAGATGTTTTCATGATTGTGTAATAGAATTGAACACACTTGTTGTGTTATACATGAGATATCCAGTGTTGTACTGGTTATCAATCTAGTCATTTAATAAATTGACAATAACTCTCAATTTTTGTGCTTGTGTTTTGTTCCTGGTTAACTCAATGGTATAGGCGACATACCTGTAAAAACTAAGCTTCAATCACAGCATGCAATTTTTAACATAGCGAACACAAACACATGTGATGCCAAAACTAAAAAAATATATCGACTGTAGTCATCAAGGGCCATCACCAAACACAAACTATGTTAATAACTAGATGTTTCCTTAACTTTGTAATTATAGTGACTATGAAAGTTTTATTAACATTTCCGTACGATATTATTTTGTTGAATTTGTTTACCACCTGACCCAGTAGTAGTTTTGTTATGCTGTTGCCGAATGGGTCATACTATTTTTTTGTCTATTTAGCAAATAGAATGCATTCATTTTGTCATATGACCAGCGAAACTTTATATTGATCAAAGAAATATGTCCGTATGGCACATCCGATCATACGACATCCCAATTAGAAACGTTATGTCGCCATTTTCCTGGCCTTATATATATATGATTCTCATAACATATTTCACAAGTTTTGCAAATAATTGTGGGAACTTAAATATTCTACATGCGCGCTGATTGGCTTAAATGCTATTGGTTTATTCTTCAGAGAGGTCAATTGGGCGAACCACAAGAGGACTACAACGTAACCAGGAAACAGTAACGAGTAAGTTGATCAATGTAAAATTAATAATTAATCAAGAATGCAAATGACTGCAGCGCATAAATACGGATTTCATTTGTGTTCATGGTTAAACAAAGGTAACGCTTTTCTGGCCTCACGTGCTGTTTTCCGCGGAGAAGATCTGATTCACTGTAAACTGTATTACACAGAAATATATACTGACATTGTCAACACGTTCGATTGATTATCACAGACATGCTTAACCGATGGTTTCTATGTTTTACCTTCATTGGAATCATATTTGCCTGTCAGCATGGTGCATGTGCGAATCGAGGGGAGGACACTGAGAAGAGAACTAACTCTAGCGACTCAGATGACTCTGCCAATGTCGACGTTGTTATAGAAATCACTGAAAAACCGAAGACCTACAATGCTACTCAGAATACGCTTGGGATACCTGATGAAGGGACAAATAAGTCGTCAGAGATGGCGTGCCCTAATAGTAAGTTTTTATATACGTGTACTTTAAGACAACAAGCACAGTATTTAACATGCTTATTACTGTGTATCCTGATATGGTCAATTTGTTTTTATAACACTTTGCAGTTTTCCTCTTATTGGCTGTTTTCAAATGTAAACTTAAGTGAAGCATATATAGTTAGTTCGAGTACACCGGGTACTCCCAACAATCCGCGGCCATCCCCCAAGAACGTACAATCTCCTCCTACTCCAAGCGAGGAACTCAATGGTCAGTACAAAAAAATCTAAAAAGTCGTCTGGGTGGACGGTGGTATACTTGTTATTGTTGTATAATGATACAAATACTCCATTTTTTTTACAAAGGAGCTGAGTGCTTTTATCATTATTATTGCATGTAACCATATGTGTTGTGATGGTATAATGAAAAATGTATACAATTATGATTGGTATCCCTAATACTATACATGTATTGTCAGTGAATACTCGGGGTCTTCGAAACAAATCGAAACGACTCAGAGTATATGAATGGCTTAAAAATCAGAAATTTGATATAGCAGTTCTACAGGAGACACACTTTACAGAAGATCTGGTTGATGTAATTAACAATGAAATACACAATTTTGCTAAAGCTATATCAAGTTTTGGTGACAATAAAAGCAGGGGTGTATCGGTTATATGGAACAATAAATTGAATATCGATGTACAAAAGAAGGTAATTGATGAGAATGGTAGATTTATTATACTCAACATTGAAATTGAAAATGATGTGTATTCAATTGTTAATGTATATGCACCAAATTGTGAACAAAATAGAAATGTGTTCTTTAAAAATATACAGAAACAAATAACAAACCATAAAGCTGGATCTATTATAGTCGGTGGCGATTTTAACGAGGTACACGAAAAGATTGATAGAAAAACAAGTGTACAAAACAGGATCCTTAAAAGGACATATGGAGTAACAAATACAAAAAAAAATCTAAATTTAGTTGATATTTGGAAATTACGTAATAAAAAAAATTCCAATATACATGGAGACGTAACAGATATGGGGAAGCAAGTAGGACGATTATTTTCTGATAGAAAAAGATATAATTAATACAGTTCAGAGCGTAGATATAAGGCCGGCCCAAATTAAATACACCGACCATAAAGGTATATCACTCAAATTGAAGGTAATTAGAGATAATAGAGGAAAGGGGGTTTGGAAGATTAACGGTAGTATATTAAATAATGACGAATATAAAAATTTAATTGAAAAAGTGATAATACAATCAAAACGGGAATGCGAAATCATGCAATTAAATAAAAGAAAATCTTGGGACTTTTGCAAGGTACTAATTAAACAAGAGACAATACAATTTTGCAAAAATCATGCCCGCAAAAATAAAAATGATATTAAGATTATGGAAGAGAAACTGGCTTTTCATAATCAATCGAATGTCACAATGACTGAACCAAAACTAATCGAACAACAAGAATTAGAACGGGAATTGGAGGAAAGATATGTGAGGTCAGCAAAAGGTGCTCAAATAAGGTCACGGATAGCCGGGGTAGAAAAGGGAGAAAAAAAACACAAGCTATTTTCTAGGTTTAGAAAAAAGTAGACAGCAGAAAAAAGCAATTAGAACATTAGAAGGTGAAAATGGGAGAATTATAACAAACGCAAATGAAATATCGAAACAAATACATGATTTTTATAAGACATTATATAACACCTCAAATCCTGATATATCTCATTTGAATGAGTATTTAGAAACAACAGCCATTCCAAACTCATTAACAGAAGATGATAAAGTCTCATGTGAATGCATATTGACAATTGCGGAATGCTCCACGGCAATAAATAAAATGAAACTAAACAAAAGTCCAGGAAATGATGGATTAACGGTGGAATTTTATAGAATCTTTTGGAAGTCAATCGGGAATATGGTTCTTGACGCCCTAAATGAAGGTTACTATAACGGCGAAATGAGCGACTCGCAAAAAATTGGTTTAATTACATTAATATACAAAAAAAGGTAATGAACAAAAACTAGAAAATTGGAGACCTATATCGTTACTAAACATTGACTATAAAATTGCAGCATATGTATTAGCCACAAGATTAAAACCAGGTATGGAAAAAATTGTAAATACAGATCAAAATGGATACATGAAAAACAGATTTAGAGGCTATAATATCAGACAGATACAAGATATAATTGATTATGCTGAAAACTTTAATATAGATGCTTGTATCTTATTTCTGGATTTCTCCAAAGCTTTTGATACAATCGGATAGAGTTTCATGATTGGCTGTTTTAAAAAAATGGTTTTGGTGATTCGTTTATTGGTTGGATTAAAACCTTTTATACGAATAGAAGTGGAATCGTTAAAAACAATAACTGGTTAACAGAAAGTCATGTAATAAAACGTGGAATTAGGCAAGGCTGCCCTTTGTCTTGTTTAATTTTTGTAATAGCAGTAGAGATATTAGGGATTAAAATACGACAAAATATAAATGTTAAAGGAATACGAATTAACAGAAAAGACATAAAAATAGCACAATTAGCGGATGATACAACATTATTTTTAAGGTATTCTGATGTACAATTAGCACTTAAAATAATAGAGGAGTTCAGTAAACACTCCGGTTTAAAACTAAACAAAAATAAAACGGAAGGACTCTTCTTAGGCACGAATAAAAGAAAACCGACTAACTATGAAGGGATAAAATGGACTCGAGAGAAAATAAAATCTCTAGGAATATATTTCGGAACTAACAATAAAGTGTGTGCCAATTTGAACTGGGAAAGTAAAAAGACAACAATAGACGCAATGCTTAAAAATTGGAAAAAAAGAAAACTAACACTGATCGGTAAAATCGTGGTTATAAATACTCTTGTTATCTCAAAAATAACATATATAGCAAGTGTCCAAGTAATAAGTGCAGAACAAATAAAAGAATTGGAACGCTTAATATATGGTTTCATATGGGAGGGAAGTGAAAAAGTTAAAAGAAATATCATGATACAAAATTATGAGAATTGGGGGTTAAAAATACGTGATATTATATCACATATAGATGTCATAAGGGTGGCATGGGTGAAACGATTAACAAACAAGGATGAAGCAAATTGGAAAGTTATACCAAAAATTATGTACGGAAATTATGGGAAAATCATGTTAATATTTAAAATGAATTTTGAAAAAATTAAGCAAATTAGAGATCTAAGTAAAAATGTAACAAGTTTTTATGTAAACATATTGGAGTCATGGCTAAAGGAAGGTGGTACTGGTAGAAATAATAGAGATACCTTTTTTGAAGTAAGAAAAGAGGTCATATGGGGAAATAAAAATATTATGATCAACGAAAAAACATTAATCTTTAATAATTGGATCGATAGCAATATGATTTATGTTAAAGATGTAATTGACAAAAATGGTAGAATTAATGAAAAATACATTTATGACAAATTAGCAAACAAACAAAACTGGATGAGTGAAATGCTACAAGTTAAAATGGCCTTTCCAAAAAAATGGACAGGAATTCTACAATCGCAAGAATCGATTAAAACCTAGGTTAATTTTAATACAGAAAACTACAACGTTTATGATAAAAAAAAAACGGAGTTAATCTTATCTTAGGGAAGTTAAAAAATAAAGATGTATATAGGTTGGCTACTCAACAAAAAAATGTGCTTAACATTAATAAAGTGCGATGGATAAATTATTTCGGTTTAGATGGATCAATAGAAATCAAACAGATGCTACAATTTGTTTTCAGTAAATTATTAGACAATAAGTATAAAGTATTCAAATGGAAATTATTTCATCATATAATACCAACTAGACAGATGTTAAACAGAATGACCATAGCTGACTCAGAGCTCTGTAACGTCTGTCAAGAGGTAGAAGATTTTGAACATTATTTTATCAACTGTGGATATCTTGACAATTATTGGAACAAAATGGATAAAGGTTTTCAAAACATAGGTATCTGTAAAAATACAGCTAAGGTAGTTGATATTAGGATACAAAATACAAGAAAAAAATTACGATTGCACGAATATAATATTGTGTTTGATAGGTTTCGAGGTATTTAAGACCTACCATATAAGCAAACAAAAAACAAAGCAAATTAGCCCGATTGACATTTTTAAACGGGAGCTAGAACATGTTTGCAGATTTACGCACGTAGGTAGCAAACTGTTACATACATTTATGAAGGATTTATGACAGATTAGCCTACATGAATATACTTTACTAATGGAACTATTAGTAAGAAAGTGTTGTCATTTTCAATCATATGGTTTATTATGGTGACTACCCCAGCGTGTATAATATGGCTTGTAGTAAGGTGTACACATGTAAACACCTTGACCGCGGGGTCACGCGTGCAGACAGTTTACATCTGAAATGTGTACATGTAAACAACATAAATAACTTTGTTTGTTACTAATATTAAAGAAACTTTGTGTATCAATTACAATCATTATTCACTAGTGCAAGTATAAGCGAACAAAACTTACCCAATTCGGAATATTATAAATCCTGTCCAACACCTGAATAGTACACGCACATGGTTAGACACAACTAGAAAACTAGAAAATAATCTGGACAAATTTTCCGGAATATATGTGTTACTCTTTTTATGTCACTTACTTGTACACATACCTAGATCAAATACCTATACAATGTAAGTCATTACAAACTTTACGGATGTATGAAAGTGGACGAGTGGAATTAGTGGGGTTCTTTCAATCATAGGCATTAAAAGTGAATTATATACATACGGACTTGATTAGAAATTGTTAATCGAATACTATCATTAGATAAACAAAATGAGTCTTTACTTTTTTGTATTGTTAAAAATAATTGTACTAAAAAATAAAATAAAAAACCCAGTAATATACCGCGTGCATGTAGGTAATGGACGTCCCCATTCTTGTCCGGGTGCAAAGTAAAAGACTTTACAGGGACATGACGCAGACGGATACAGTTTTGGGGTGGCTGATACATGCATGCGCGGGGGCAACTTACAAACTTAATATAACTATATAAAATATATATTTATATATAACACATGTATAAACATAGCTATTGAATGTAAGGTGTACGAATAGTGAAAGACCACCTTGTTCGGGGGGCTGATCCGAGGGCTCCTCAGCTCTGGAAGCCTTCAACAACCACTGAATATTCGCATATGCATATGTCAAAGATCTATGAAAATGAGGATATCAAAATGTTGAGGAATTAAAATTTGTATAAAAAAGATAAAAAAATAAATAATAATAATACCTTACCTAGCCATGGAGCACGCTTAATGTTGATGAACTAGTGAGCAAGTCTAAGGTTTACATCACATCGGCTGAGAAGCTTCTGCGCCAGTCAGGCAATATGTTCCCCTCCCATTTCTTGGCTGTTACTAAACAACTAAATAGTAAGCATTACCTGACATAATACAATATACATATAGAGAAAAGTGAATCCATCTAGTGCAAGGACTGATACTTCCATCATTTCGAAGGAATCAGCTGCAAACACAGTCCAAAAACAGTGGTACCTCAGCAACGAGAACACATAGCTGCCATGACCAAGTGCGATTAATAAGTGATACGTTCATCGACCGAACAGTTGCAAAGGCACTGTTCGTGGTTTACTTCAATCTGCTTAAACTCTTATCTGACACCCGATGTGGACAGCAGGATCCTGTGTACTAATTGGTTTAACCATCTTTAGTTTATTTGATATTACTCGTAGTGTTTGCTATATAACACGTAGTTTGTAGTGGCATACCACGTGTTGTGTGATAGCATTACTCGTACTTCTTTAGTAATATTATGATATTACATGTTACCTGTTTTGAAATTAAAATTGCTTTTATATATAAAAAAAAAAGAAAAAAAAAAGTATCACATTCTTCTTGATTGGTTTTCAGGGTTTGTGTTATGCGTGGCAGTTCCTTCTGTATTTTTGTTACTGTCTGTAACAAAACAACAAAGGGATTTTTCACAATGTTTTAGATCCCGGTCGACCTGGGTCATAAGAACACACAATTGTGACAATAAATCCTTGATATAATGGATGTACTGTTTAAATGCATCGCACAATCCCTATTGTATAATAGATGCAAATATAAATATGTTTAAATAAAATATAATGCATCGCCCATTGCCAACGTAAAAAAAAAAAAAAAAAAAAAGTGAAGCACATATTTTCACAGAAAATAAACTAATATTTGTCCCTACTATTACTCTAAGCTACTCTAAGTATTAATCTGATTATTATCAATGTATCTAGTATGTAAGCATAAGTGTTTCTATAAAAAATACAAAGAATCCTTTGTTGTACTTCGATTTACTTCGATATGTTGATGCTTATGGTATTTTTGAAGTCCGGCATATAACACTTGCTTCAAATACATAATTGAAAACGAGATAGACAAAATACATTGAAACAACTTTGTTGTCCCTGAAATATTACTGTTGTAATAATTTGTGAAAAAACTGCATGATGTTTTAGATGTCAGGCGCTGCTTTCCCATCGATAGTCCGAAAACTAAAACAGTTAAATATGTATTTTTACTCTCGACAGAGATTTCAAAAAACTCACTTAATAAATCGGAATAGGTGCAATGATATTTTTATGATAGAACGGTTAACTTCAAAACAACGGAACAGTGGTTTTGAAGAGCTGCACAGCCGTCAGTTGGCATTTACCGTCAATATGTAAGCCTACGGGAAGTGGTGTATTCCACAAATCCATGAACATTACATTTACATTATTGATCAGAGACAACTAACGAGGGCACCCCCTGCAGAATGGTGGATTTTCATTTTTAGACCTCTACATTGAGACACAAAAGCCACCAAATATAAACCTGCTGCAGTTATTAATCACTATTTGACTCTTTTATGTAAATGCCCTTTCGTTTCCTAAAGCTTTTCTTGGTAATGCATCGCTTTTTGCCTTTATGCTGAACTTTTGCCAAAGTGAGGACACAATGTATATCGTTTTGAAAATAGTATCGCCGATCACTCTTCCTATTCATTTAGAAGTTATTTACCTCTTAAGTCCACCCGACTCGGCGCTCAGCGTTTCGTGTCTCAGCATGTTATGTGCGGCAATATGAAATTGGGTACTCAATCCTGTTTCTTTAAAGCTGTACCCACTCCAGGTTTTTGTTTGTTTGTGTTTTACGCTTTATTAATAGTCATTTAAGGACGTGCGATGTTTTGGTGGTGGAAGAAAGCCGGAGTAACCGGCGAAAAAACCACCTACGGCCAGTACCTGGCGACTGCCCCACGTAGGTCTCGAACCCGCGACACAGTGGTTAGGGGCTAGTGGTAGCAGAATGTCAGACGCCTTAACCACTTGGGTACCGCGGCCAAGGTATACCCACATCAGGTATATCATGAACCTTGGAATATCTAATTTCATTTAAAGTTTAATTGAATCATTCTATAGAAAGTATCGCGTCAGCATGGAGCTTACTATCATACCATTAGACCGAAATTTTAGCTCTAAAATGCACATTATAAATGTGCATAAAAATAGCTCATTCGGTAGAGCGAAAAACAAATAAAACAGTGGTCCCTGGTTTGATCCCTTACAGAAGAATTGAAAATATTAAGACATCTGGTACATCTATTCTAAGTTCATCCCCATTGCGATTCGTAACTTGAACTGTACAAAATGACTGACGCCAGATTCCGCCAATGTTCTAGCTAAAGCAGCACTTTTATCTAGTAGTCACGTGATTTACCAATGTACCCAGAATTACATAAGTAATATAATCATCGTAAGCAACGGGTTTACACTAAAAAAATCAGGTTAAACTTCATGTGTGCTGAAAAGGTTTTGCTACTAGTTACAAAGTGATACCAACTTAAGTGGTTGGAAACATTTTGTTACTAGTTACAAATTGATACCGTCTTGAGTGATTGAAAAGGTTTTATTACTAGTTACAAAGTGATACCGACTTGGCTGGTTGAACATGTTTTGTTACTAGTTACAAATTGATACCGACTTGAGTGATTGAAAAGGTTTTGTTACTAGTTACAAAGTGATACTGAATTGACTTGCTGAGAAGGTTTTGTTACTAGTTATAAAGTGAATACCGACTTGATCGGTAGAATTGAACATTTTGTTATTAGTTACAATTTAAAGTGATACCGACTTGAGTGGTTTATAAATTGCGCTATTAGTTAGAAAGTGATTCTGGTTGTTTAAGTTGTTTTTGTTACCAAATACACCGTGATACCATCTTGAAAGTTGAACAAGTTTTGTTATTAGAAACAAAATGATATACATATATCACAAGGTCGAAACGTATCATATTCACAATCGTAATCATGTATCAATAGGCTAAGCAATCGTAATCATGTATCAATAGGCTAAGCAATCGTAATTATAACAGTGCAATGAGGACAAGTACATAACTTTTGAAAGCAAGTGCACTTCTATGCTCTTTTTTTATTAGGTTGGGGTAATGGTAATCCGAAAATGGAGTACACTTGTCCGTCAACTTTGTGCCAACATATTAGTTATGGATGTAAGACTCACTGCCCTGCAGACGGAGACGGATACAACTGTGGTAATTCCATGTCAATTTCACGTTAACAACTTGTGTACATGTTGATTGTTTTTTTTCTAAATCTTTTACACCCTCAAATATTTTGATTCTACAAATAAAATGCATGTCTTCTTCACTAATAATTCATTTCATCCCTTCACTAAACATACATGACCTCTTCACTAATCATTCATTTCTTCGCTTAACTAAACATACATGACCTCTTAACTACTCATTCATTTCTTCGCTTCACTCAACATACATGACCTCTTCACTAATCAGGCATTTCCTAGCTTCACTAAACATACATGACATCTTCACAAATCATTCATTTCGTCGCTTCACTAAACATACATGAACCCTTAACTAATCATTCATTTCTTCGCCTCACTAAACATACATGACCTCTTAACTACTCATTCATTTCTTCGCTTCACTCAACATACATGACCTCTTCACTAAACATTCATTTCTTCGCTTCACTAGACATACATGAACCCTTCACTAATCATTCATTTTTCGCTTCACTCAACATACATGACCTCTTCACTAAACATTCATTTCTTCGCTTCACTAGACATACATGAACCCTTCACTAATCATTCATTTCTTCGCCTCACTAAACATACATGACCTCTTAACTACTCATTCATTTCTTCGCTTCACTCAACATACATGACCTCTTCACTGATCATTCATTTCTTCGCTTCACGAAACATACATGACCTCTTAACAAATCATTCATTTCTTCGCTTCACTAAACATACATGACCTCTTCACAAATCATTCATTTCTTCGCTTCACTAAACATACATGACCTTTTCACTAATCAGGCATTTCTTCGCTTCACTAAACATACATGACCTCTTCACTAATCATTCATTTCTTCGCTTCACTAAACAAACATGACCTCTTCACTAATCATTCATTTCTTCGCTTCACTAAACATACATGACCTCTTCACTAATCATTCATTTCTTCGCTTCACTAAACAAACATGTCCTCTTCACTAAACATACAAGTCCTCTTCACTAAATAAACACGCCCTCTTCACTAAACATACATGTCCTCTTCACTAAACATACAAGTCCTCTTCACTAAACATACATGTCCTCTTCACTAAACATGCATGTCCTCTTCACTAAACATACACGTCCTCTTCACTAAACATACAAGTCCTCTTCACTAAACATACATGTCCTCTTCACTAAACAAACATGTCCTCTTCACTAAACACCAATTCCTCTTTGATTAACATACACGTCCTCTTCAATGAACATACAATTCCTTTGCACTTCATATAAATGCTTTGGTCTCTGTACATTCCTATTGTATGATATACATTCCCATGCATTTCGTTTTGACACACACCAAAATTATGAGATCAGTTCTATAATTTAAATGTAACATTCAGGACACGTAATTGAATGATTGCTCTTTTTTATCTAACATACCTCAATTTGTGTAACAAGAATTTGTTAGGTTTGAAATTACTTGAGCAGACATTATTTTTTTCAGAAATAAACTGCAAAGGATTACGCCATTGCTTAAACGTTAATGACTACTACACACCCTTACCAGAAGTTTGTTCTGGAATCGCTGAATATCATCAGTATAACGAGGAGCCGTGCCCGCCGTTGTGTATGTGTATCGTTTTAACTGTGAACTTTAGTGATGTTTTTATTGCTGCTGCCAGTTTCTCTGTCAACAACTCGTCCTTTATCGTCAGTGGGAGTAATCCTGAGTTTCAGGTTTCCCTTCGTCCTTCTTTAATCCGTTACCTTGTCGTTACATATATAACGACATTGTCAGATCATTTCTTCCGGGGACTTCATAGTCTTATGTCATTGGATGTTTCCAAGAACGGAATATCATCACTTTCTGAAAATTTGTTCAGCGACTTGTCAAAACTAAAATCGTTAAATCTCGCCCAAAACCGGCTGTCTGATCTCCGAAGCAGTGTGTTTAGTGGTCTATTTAATCTGAAAAGACTTGACTTGTCTTTTAACGAGATAGTGGTTCTCCCCAGTAACCTGTTCAGTGGATTGTTGAAGCTCAATGAACTCGATCTCTCGTATAACAGTGTTGTGAATCTTCCCAAACATGTATTTCGTGGACTGTCCAATCTTCGTGATCTGATTCTATCCCATAACGAAATAGAACAGCTTCCAGAACATGTTTTCAGTGAACTGTCTAACCTTTCTTATCTTGAGTTGTCCTTTAACGATATAGAAGTTATTCCTGATAACATTCCTGATAACGTATTCTGGGGATTGATTGCCAACAATAGGATAACTGTTCTTCCTGTTTTCGCAAAACCGACTCGGCTCTACGGACTCGATATATCAAATAATGAGATAGAGACTCTCCCTGACAATGTGTTCAGGAATATGTCCAGTCTTAGTTACCTTTATATGGAAAAAAACAAAATATCTGCTATCCCGGATAACGTCTTCAGTGGACTGCATGCACTTTTCAATCTCTATGTTTCCCACAATGCAATAGAGACTCTCCCTGATAATGTATTCAGTGATCTCTCTGCACTAAAACTACTTGATCTGAAATATAATCGGATATCAGTCATCTCGAATAACACTTTTAGTGGACTGTATGGACTAAGCACACTATTTTTGTCCAACAATGCAATAGAGACTCTCACTGATAATGTGTTCAGTAATCTGTCTGCACTTGATAAACTATATTTACAAAACAACAGTATATCAGCCATCTCGACTAACGCCTTTAGGGGGCTGCAAAGACTTATAGTACTCGATATGTCACGGAATGCGATAGAGACTTTGTCTGATAATGTGTTCAGGGGATTAATTGGGCTGCAGTTTCTGGAACTGGACAACAACAAATTAACGTCTATCTCCGACAGCGCGTTCAATGGACTATCTGCAATTACATTTCTCGATTTGTATAATAACGAAATAGCAGTTCTTTCAGAGAATGCATTCAGTGAATCATCTCAACTCGATTTACTAGATCTTTCTAAAAACAAGATAAAAGTTCTCCCTAAAAATATATTTCGTGGAATGACTAGACGCATTTTTCTGAAATTAAACAATAACGAGATCGCGTTTCTCCCCACGCTACCTTCAAACGTTAAAATTCTTGACATTTCAAATAATGCAATAAGAAACTTGCCTGTCGGGACATTCACCAACAGTAGCAGTCTGCTAATGTTAAGTATCATTGGCAACAATCTGGAAATTACAGAAGATATCTTCAAAGATTTAGACAATTTACGATATTTACTGACTAATGTTCCTTTCATGTGTTGTATGAAACCTGAATCTGTCAGTGATGATAAATGTTTGGCAATAAGTAGCTCAGGTTCAGATTGCTTAAGGTCAGGTACGACATGTTCATTTGCAAAAAAAGATGCAATTTCGTCCTGTACTGACTTGATTAGCTCTGATGTACTTCGAGTCTTTCTTTGGATTATTGGAGTATGCGCTTTATTGGGAAATGCAGTCGTTATATTCTACCGGCTGTTCCTCGAACGAGATAATATAGAAAATACTTATTCGCTGTTTGTACTAAACTTGGGGGTGTCCGATTTCCTCATGGGCATCTATTTGCTCATCATAGGCATCGCTGACGCATATTACAACGATGTTTACGCATGGAACGATCAGAAATGGAGACAAAGTATTTTTTGTACCACAGCTGGAACGCTATCTTTTATATCTAGTGAGATGTCGACGTTTCTGATTCTACTGGTGACAATAGACAGACTTATTGTCATAGTGTTACCGTTGTCCCATCTCCCCCGTTGGAGGATTTCCTGGAAACAGGCTATTTTTGTCTCAGTTTTCTTCTGGATTGTTTCTATAACACTTGCATTCATTCCTATTGTTTCTGCACAGTCCTATTTCAAAGGGGAATATTATTCTCAAGCAGGCGTTTGTCTTGCTCTTCCTCTTCTAGGCGATGATCAGCCGGGGTCGGAATACTCGTTTGCGGTTTTCGTTTATCTCAACAGTTTTATTTTTGGTGTTATAGTGTTAGGGCAAATATTGATTTTAAAAACAATAAGACAAAAAAGTAGAACTATCGCTTCCTCAAAAAGCATCCAACGAGAGAGGACTGTAGCGAAAACTCTCTTCCTTGTGGTTTCGACTGACTTCTGCTGCTGGTTTCCTGTTGGTGTCATGGGTAAGTGTTTCCCTTTGAATTGTTTTGTATTACCATACATCTTTTGTGAATAGATAAGCATGAAATCGGTAAAAATAATTTACGATAAAGCTTAAGACTGTAACGTGTGCGGACTGTCAAAACCAATTCGTTCATAATAAAAACAACAACTTCATTCCTGTTGATCAACTGTATGCTGTTCTTACTGCGAGTCTCGTTAATGATCTGTACACCCAAACTGATGACAGTTCAAACCGGTAGATTTATCACAAAGCATGGTCATGGATAAAAGAGTTCCACAGTTAAAACCACAACCTAGGACAGCTTTACAGGTTCATGCTTTTACATAAGCCAGTAGAGCTTTGAAAGTCGATCGAGAGATTTTAAGAGCAGTACGGTAATTGCTGTTGATTACATCGATCATCGATTTGAAAAGGTGTCAGTTATCACACTTGGCTTTAATGAATCAACTGGTCATTTGTCTGATGAAGGTGACAGAGTACATACCGTACTAGTAATCGAAAGAGAGAGAGAGAGAGAGAGAGAGAGAGAGAGAGAGAGAGAGAGAGAGAGAATAAGTCCCCCCATATTTTTGTAAATTAAGATGCTTCGAAATAAAAACAGGTTAATTCTACTTGAGTTGAAGAAAACAAGCAAATAAGGAAAACAATCGAATTTGATCCCCGTCATTTCTTCTTATTGAAATGAAATATATTCTGTTTATCTGAAAGTGTCTGTAAACTTCCTAGACATGGTTTTCACACTTTAGATACAATGTGCTGTCCCATCGGTTCGATATTTTGCAATGATGATTTCAAGACCACAAACGTAGATTTTACTACATACAGAGAATAATGATATATATTTCTAAAACATGTATTCAATTACTAAAATACGGATCAATATATAACATATATATTATATCCCTCTACAAATTCATGAGCCATTTTATAAACGATTATGGGAATTCATAACTCATTCCAGGTAATTTACCAGCATTATGTATTCCAATATTATTTATTTCACAAGGAAGATATTAATACCATAACTATTTAAGCCATATGGATTTGATTTCCAAATTACATAAACTGTAAATAAAGTGTTTTGATAGAGTAATTGTTCTCGTATAAATTTGCAAAGAAATGTAGATATGTTATATTTCAGTTGATAATAAATGTGCAAGTTCTTACGGAGGAAAAAATTGAATAAAATATTTAGTTTCCAAGATCTACTGCAAGGCATTTCTGCTTGCTAGGACTTCTTCAGGCGGACTCATGTAGATATAATGATTATATGAAATATTGAAACTGCGTAATTTATCATGATTGACTTTTCAGGTGTGCTTGCAAAATGTGGAATCAAAATCTCTGATGACGCTTATGCATGGGTGATGGTGTTCGTGCTGCCGATAAATGCGGCTGTTAACCCGTTTTTATACACTGTTACAGCTATTTGGAGGAAGAGACGACGAGTGAGTAACTATCATTTTAAAGGGAGAGAAATAAGTATTAACTCTCAGTTTTTTTAAGACTTGGAAATATCAATTAAATGTTCAACAAAATAAAAAAAATAAAAATGTTGTAAAAAGAGAAGGAATGGGAAGGTATTACATGAATAAAACGATGTCATTAATTTTATCAATTTTATTAATTCTCATTCTAAAGGGAGAGAAATAAGAATTAAGTCTCAGTTTTTTTAGGACTTGGAAATATCAATGAAATGCCCAACAAAATTAAAAAATAAACAAAATTAAGAAAAAGGAAGGAATTGGAAGTTATTACATGATAAAAACACCAATGTTAACCATTTTATCAGTATTCAGATTAGGTCTAATGAAACTAGCATTTCTTTTTTGTCGATATCAATTTGTACGCTAATATTTGTTATGTATGTTACACAAAATACAAATAAAAATATACTATCAAACTTATCGACACAGCATATTTTTATATATTTTGGTTTTTGTAGCTTATCATATGGATTCATTGGTGTTTAAAAATAGTTTAAATAGGTGCTTTGTATTCATACTCCGTATTTGTCCTTTCCAAATTTGGTCAATCTAAACCGCCTTGTTTCTTAAGACATTTAGGGTAACAATAATGCAAGGAAAATTAATTGTTTTCATTATCATCTGCAGGCACCTCCCTTAGTTGTTTTGGGGTTTTAATCAAAAGAACAACCATAATTGTTTATCGATATTGTTTTTGGAACTTTTTTTCTCGTTTAAAAGGAACAAAATAGATCAACATCGATGACGTCAACAACGCGTCGTCAGTTACGTCAGTCAGAAGTGATCGCTAAGGAGACCAATGGGACCTGAAGTAATGCAGGATGTGGTCCATATACTGCCTTGCTATGTTCTTCGGTACAACATACGACCTATGCGTGATGCTCGGCTGAGGTCAAAATCTGCTACAGGCCGTTGAAAACAACTTGTCAATGACTGTAAAATTGGAAAGTGAAATAGAAAGTATAAATACCTTGGATATTTTGCAAAAAACATCATTTTTTTAAGAATTAAGTGATGCTGGTGATAACTATTGAAAAACACTGAAGGTGCGTCACGCAAAAATTGTTGCACCTTTAAATTGTGGTAAGAAATACAGAATGCCAAAAATGAATAGTACTGCATTATAAATATAATCTGGATTTCGACTGTTGTATGTATGAAAAGAATTCCTTCTCATTGAATTGATTGGTAAATAAAAAATTGTCATATAAAACAATTTTTGTACCGACCAAAGTATTACTAAATATTTTTAAGGAAAAAAAAGGAAAATACAATAATCTCAAAATACATGTTTCAGAGAAAATTCAGTATGGTTATCCTGACTAAATGATATAATTCTCGTGTGATTTGTCTTTACCTACATTATTATTAGTGACGTTTGCATGTTCGGCCTTTAAATAAATGGAAGGATAAACCCATATTTTGGAAAAGGATCGTTAACTTCACGTAATATTTTATCAGAATGTACATTAGATTAATTTGTTAGGATATGATATTTGTGGTTGCGAAAAACATTCTTGTTGTTCTTGTTTAAAAAATATGATTAAAATAAATGACTATGTATAAATTAGCATGCACCTGCATCATATATTTATCATACCAGGTCTCTTAGACACGCCCATGTGATAGAGAATATCCGTGGGTTTGTTGTAGAATTATAAAGATAGCGTTGTTAAAGGTAAGAATCATGTGCAAAAGATTTCATGAACTGCAGATCGAGTGATTTTCGCGAATACTTACTTTCGGGATTATTAGAAGAAATTGTTAATCTAACATTTATTCAAACTGTTTTCATCTGCTGCAATACCTCTGCTGTTTTTGTGGTTAAATAAACCTAAACATTTCGTTTTTGCAAGCATATTTATTGTAAAATATTCGCGGTACATTTGGGAATTCTCACAGCTTACATGAAATCATAAACTCTACCTCATTTACATATATCGTACTGTTTTGTGTTATTTAGCAATTTAAAAAAAAAATCATTCAACCCAAAATACAAAATGTTTAAATTCCATAAATCAACGTGTCTGGATTTTGAATGACTTAGCATACTTCATGATTTGTAATTGATTGTTTTATGTCGTTTTGTATCTAAATTATTCAGATTTTATTTTATTACTTATTAGTTACAGGGTGAATTTTAGCTAAAGATTTTACATTGTTGTTGACTAATGTAGCATTACTGTATATTTAACGTTTTATCGCGATTACTTGTTGGCTATCGTAAAAACTAATATATTAAGATTTTCTTTTTGGTTAATTAAACAACCTTATTAAAAATTCCACCGTTTTAATGTTTCCGAGTAAAGTGTTGGAAGAGATTGATCCTCAGCGTGAGAACGATACAGTGCGAAATGCCGCTTGTCCTGTATTGAGACTGGCATTCACCATCGACACAGATGTATGTAAATGTATGTTGATTATCAATTAAGTTATATCAACTTATTTTCACCATTCATGTGGGCGCGGATAGCAGCTTGCAGAGATATTTAAATAACACATTGCAATTAGTTTTTATATTATGTGTTTCATCAGCTTTACTAAATGTGTTTGATATATTTAGTATGTAAAATAAGAATTTCTTATTTTAGAAGTTAAAATATTGTTATTGTTTTTTTCCGATTATGATATTATATGTTTTTACAATAATTTCATGAAATGTAACTTAAACAATGAATAAATAATAATAATAATGTATTTTATATATATTTAGATGAGAGTGATTTTTAATTATTTATAGAAAAATAAAAGATTAATCAAATTATGGGCTTAATAAATGTTTCAAATTTTATTTAAACTTATATTAATATACCTTTAAATAGAGTGCTGTTTTGTTCTTACAAGTATATTTATAATAGCGTTTGAGGTGAATTGTTACCTAAGTGTTGTATTTTTATTTTTCTGATTTAAAGAGATACTGCAAGAGAAAGTATAGGGAGACATAGGTGATAGATTCATAATACTATAAAAAGAATTCGTAATGTGTATAAGGTATTAATGCAACAATATTAAGATGTAAGTCAATTTTAAACGTTTGATATTTGCTTTTATGTGTATTTCAATTAAATGTGCATGGTTTGTGTTCTTATATATAGTTATCGTTTAGATAATTTTTGAAATATCAATCAAATTGCATTGTTTTCTCCTCTGATTTCATAATAACCAGGATGGCAAACATGAACTATTTTAACCAGTAAACTCATTCCTAGGATAGTAAATACAGCTAGATGGTGGCCCAACTTGGCACTCTCTGTTCAATCTCCAAAAAAATCCGTAACAATAATTGTACAAAATAATATATATGCCGTGGGATTTTTTTTTTTTTTTAGAATTAGTTTTTCATTTAGACAACCGGATGGTAGCGTAATATGTAACTGGTCGCTTCGCCAAGCTAGAACTAGAACCTAGAAGGTATAACTTGTGTATGAACTTATTGGATAAATATGATTTTCAATTGCCAACTACTACGGATGGGTATATCTGTGACTGCTGATCTCCAAATGATTAAGAATTACATTGCTACATGAATTCCAACTTTTTCCCATTCTTTGGAGTATGAATGTAATATCTAACCAATCTTGACATTTGTGATTGCCTTACTTTATATTGTGACGTTCCAGGGCAACAATAGAAACCAATATTAATATCGATTTGGAAAATTTCCTTTATTTTCTCATCCACAAAATAAATAAATAGATAAATGATCAAAGTATATAAATCATCATAATGACTTTCTCCGCACATTGTTTAACTAGACATTGTCTCACATCCTTTTTCCTCTATTTTGAGGCAATTATTTGTTTGTTTAATATTTTCAGTTGACTTGTTTGATTAAATTTCCTAATATTTTTTCATTGTGACTTTGAGAGAGATGCAAATACCACGTCAATATTGGAAATTATGGTCACACTGTTACAAACTTGAACAAAACTATAAATGAGAAAGAATATATTTCATTTAAGTATACATGTAACTTTTTCTGTGCAGTTGGTAATAAAAAGCTCAAACAGTATATTATCTTTCGTTGTTTTTGAAAATCCTGATACAGTCAAACATGTTTTCCTACACCATCTTGACATGTCAGTAATGCGGTCGTGTATTGCTGCCGGCCTGTTGATGAAAATAAATCACTATAAAAATAATTGTAATGGAACGTTGTGGCAAGATGTGAATGTCACAATTTTATTAAAATGGATGTTGTTATGCTCTATATTCCGGTATATCTTGTTCATCAGTTTTGTTACACAATGAGACACAGAAAATATAATTAAACAATAGAAGTTAAAACTATCAAAAGTATAAAAAAAAAACATCAGAAAAATCCTGGAATTCAAAACGATCACCTTCTAATACATGTTATTTTGTATAAATGTGCAGGTTTTTGCAAAGCTCTTTTCAAAAAATTGAACATGAAAATAAAATATGAAAAGGTTTATTAAAGCAGATAAAACTGTTCCTTCATGCATTAATATCTATAAAAGTATTTAAAGTCAGTTTTATTAAAAATTAATGTTTTTTTTATATAAAATGATCGACTAAGATATTTTAAAGACAAAAAAATGTGTTTTTGCAAATCACTTCCATAAGATTAGATTTGAAAATCTGACTGATATAAAATTTGTTCATATGAAAACCTTTTTTAATATTCTATGAATAAAACAAACTTTTAGCTAAAATCTTGATACACTTTAAAAAATCTTTTTAACACTTGTTTTAATCAATGACTCTGATGCATTGGATTTCGTAAAATATGTAATTCATTAAATATCCCAAACAGTTTATAAAACATATATATTTTTTGATAGATTCCAAATACTTGATAAAACACATTATCGAATTCTGTAAAAGCGTTGTATTATAAAAGCATGACATTCTATAAAAATTGAAAAATTATAAACATTTACTTGAAAAATGTATTTCACGAAGAACTATTAAAAATTTAGTTTGTCGATGCAGAAAACAAAACCAATTAAACCTTGTACTACGCCATATTACCATATCGGAGTCTTTTAATGGTGCACGTAGCACACAGCTGATTGCACCTTTAACAATTGGTAATAGCCACAGTAAGCCAAGAATGAATGACACTGCATCATACATCTGTTCCGTCTTTCTAGTAATTATAGGTAATGCTAGGGGCCGAAACACTGGAAATCCGATTTGTCAAAACTACTGTTTAAACAGAGAGTCAGGTGCGTAGACTCCCTTAATTTTATAATTTAGACATTTAAATTTAGAGGGTTACTGGTAAATTTCAAATAAAATGATTAATAAAATGTGCATACTATGAACTATATCCGTCAACAAACAAATCACACACGTATATTGCTTTTTAAACTTACAATCTACGTGGCTTAATTTCTTTTTTAAATCCACAATTTATTTTTGTGGAACAGATTTGTAACACCGTATCTTGGAGAATTTTATTTTATTATGAAGAGTGATAGACAGTGGTAAATGTATATCTTTAAAACAATAGAGATAATCATGGCCAGTTATGGTTGTCACCTGAAAAACAAACCCTTTCCAATATCATACTGGTCGATATCCCCGATACTGTAGGAGTACGACACTCACGTACGCTCTCTGCACCCCTGGAATATGTCATAGACAATAGAAGGCATGCGGCTAGCTGTTTCGTTTCAGGTAAAAAAAAAACACCTGTCCAATCGCTAGGCTGATACCTTTCCTTTAAAGATTACAGAGGAACGATACCCGAAAAGTAAGTCAATTTAACCGTTATGCGACCGCGAGATCCTTTGATGTTCATCTACAAAAATGACGCACACTGAGCCTTCAGTTTTGCTACACTATGTATGACATAATCCAGGGATGCAGAGAACCTAAGTGGGCGTAACCCCAGGTGTATCGAGGATGACTAGTCGAAAGAAGTTGGTTAGCTGCTACGCCACTTACGGAACACTGAAAATAATCAATATCTTTGTATAAGTAATATAGAGGAAATAACACATATTGCATGCCTAAATCATTTCAAAATATCGATACGGGCGTCACCTTTTTGGCGGCGTGGAGCTCTGTAAAAACATTTTTTTTTCAATTGTATTTATTAATCACCATGTCCTAATTTTGAAAATCATGTAGAAAACATATCATATAATGAGGAGTACATATTCACACTTTCACTAATCTAAGCTTGACAGACCTATGTAATACCTAGATTTGTTTGCGTTTTCACAAAAAGGTCAGTTGCATTTCAACTATACTCACTATATCTTTACCTGCCAAATAAAATCCTTGACGCTTTCTCACACTAATAAATATTGCTCGTGTAATAAAACAAATCAAATTCATTGGGTCCGTACTGAAATTCGAACCCGGGACCTTCGAAATCTTACATTTAATTCACTTAATATGTAACATGCCGTTTGACTTGTTAATCGAAAAAAATTGTGACGGATAACCTCGATATTTTCTGAAACTTCTGAAGAATTGCATACGACTCCCTTATGATGATTGTAAATGGCATCAATGACCCCGACTGACCCCAACACGTCATAAAATCGATTAAAATGACGACACAAACAATAGTATAACCCGAAAGGTCAATGTAATTCCACCTTACTTTGATTATTACTAGCGTTTCAAACCGAGATCAAAGTAAAATACCACACAGAAATAACTTAATAACGTTCTTGGTTTTATGATATGAACAAAAGTTTGGATAATAATACGGTATTTCGAGATTTTCGTCGCTATGTCGTAGTTATACTCTCGTAAATAACATGTTTTACCAGCTCCGATTTGCGTCGCCATTAAAACTCATTTTGTAACAGTATGACCAGGACATAGCAATGCAACTCTAACAGAAAGGGGTTATCCAAAAACGACGCCCTAATCAGCTGAGCTACATAGTCACCGGAATTCCTTAGCCCCTACAAGACGCACATCCCATTTCCTTTGTAAACAAATGATATTCTCGTACGCGATGCCTCACGGAAGTAACTGGATACCTAGGAACTGTAAGAGTATTTGGAGGACTTTTTTTTACCACAGTAGTCCGTTAGCATGCATCCTCGATACTCCAGGGGTTACGCTCACTTTCGCTCTCTGCACCCCTGTCATAGCAAAATTGAAGGCACAAAGATATATATTTCATTGGTCACAGGTTAAAAAACCTGACCAATCGTTAGGCTAATATCTGTCCTTTGGCAGGTTACAAGGAGCGACACCCGAATTCAAGCCAGTCAATTTTTACAGGATCTAACTCGTCTTCTTGTCTCATCAACAAGTTTAGGGTGGCGCACACAGAGCATTCAATTTTGCTATGACGTATCCCAGGGGTGCAGCGAGAGAGTGTGAGCGTAACCCCTGGAAAGTCGGGGATGATTAGCGTAGTAGTTGTATCGTAACTGGAAATTTTCCATGAACATTTTCTCAATAGTGTCTCCGGGTGTGACATATTTCGGCAGATAATACTGTAAATGTCTCTGTCAACTCCTTATTAATAATTCAAAATGGAACTCTAAAGCTGAAATCAGCGATAAAATCAGACTTAAGCTAGATCATCTTATTTTAGTCAAATCTGTATAAATCTTTCAGCACGAGGACTTTTGAAAAATGCTAGTCTGAAATTACTGGCTATATCCTCTCTTGTAAAAGATGATTAGGCGGAGATAACCAGGACGCAGGCTGTAGGGTCTCTGGTCTGCACACCGAATTTGGTGCGCTTGTCACTTTAATGTTTTATTTATTACAAAAAATTGGAAATAACTAATAATAAGACTTGATCTCAATCCAGAAATCGGTTGTCGTCGATGAATCAGAAAACACGAATCCTTCTGAACCCTTTGATGTGTTTTCTGTGTATTCTTGAAATTGTTTGCATGTTAATATTTCCCGTTTTAATATTTTGTTATCTGCTTTTGTTAATTTTAGGTTCAAATTACGGCTTTGAGTTAAATTTTCAGTATTTTCTCGTACAATTTTTAATAATCAGCGTTTGATACAATTATAAATGTTCAGACTTGAATGATTAAGAAAGTGTTTTCAAATACTTTATGTAATTTGTTTTTAATTTAATGAAGATGGTCGTTTCGAAAAGGTTGCACATTTTGGTAAAAAAAAACAACACCTGTTTATATGTACATAACCCGTAACTCTGCTTTACATCTAACAGATATGAACTGATCTAGCTTACTTTAATATACATGTAGTACGCACATTCTATCATTTATGGGAAGGAAATTAATTGTGCACGTGCTGATCGTTAAAAATGAGGTAACTACTCATAGGTTCGAGAGCTTCACGTATAGTACGACGCTGTTTCTTATTTACGCCTCTCATTCAAACATGATATCTTTGTTATTTCTGTGGCAGATAGAGGTGAAATAGGTGTTTTGATAGATTTAAACGTTTAATTTTAAAGGAAAATGGGGCCATTATCAGTGATCAAACAGAGGTCAGCAATGTTTTTAATATTTTTTATGTAAATGATTCTGATATTGGTACAGAAGATTCTTCTGATGAAACTATTTTAAAAGAGATTAAGGCACACACAAAAATGATGAGTACACATTTTGTTTTAACCATGTTTGTCCTTTCGTTGTTGAAAAGGCTATCTCTAAGGTGAAGGCGAAGAAGGCCACCTGTATCGATGGCATATATTTCAAACTCTTAGAACCTGTTGTACATACATCAGTGCCTTTGAGCGACATGATTAACCACTGTTTTGATAAATCAGAGTTCCCTTGTAGACGAAAGGAGGCACAGGTAGTTCCTGATTTTAAGAAAAAAATATTTTTTAGATAAACAAAACTACCGACCAGTCAGCATTTTACCTTGCATATCGATTGTTTTTAAAGAACCATGTGTGATCAACTGACTGCCTTTTTTTACTTAAGTTTTTCATCCTTTCCTAGCAGCCTTCCGACCAGGAATTGGCTGTCAATCTACCCTGTTGCGACTTGTTGAGGATTGGCGTAGAGCACTGGACAACCATGAGTATGTCGCCGCCATACTGATGGACTTCTCCAAGGCTTTTGACTGGTTTCCTCATAACTTGTTGGTCGGGAAGCTGGAAGCCTATGGCCTGAGCAAAGCCTCAGTTAACCTGGTGTCCTGCTACCTGAGCAGCAGGAAGCAGCAGATAAAAATTGGCTCCAAACGGAATGACTGCCTGGAAGTGCTGAACGGGGTACCCCAGGGTTCTATTTTAGGACCCTTGCTTTTTAATAAATTTGTAAATGATATGTTTTTATATGTGACATCCTGTAAATTGAATCATTATGCAGACGACAACACTGTCAGTGAATCAAATAAAGACCCAGATGTTTTAAAAGATAATATTGAAAATGACTGTCAACATTTAATAGACTGATTTAAATTAAACAAGATGAATGCGAACCCTGATAAATTCCAGGCCATTTGCATAGGGAAACGTTCAGTAGATGCTAACCAGTCTTTTAATGTTGGCGAATCAGATATTGTTCCTGACAGTGTTGTCAAACTTTAAGGTGTGAACTTTGATTCATTTTTAAACTTTGAAGCACATATCTCTGAAAGTAGGAAAGCCTCAAGGCAAATGTCTATTTTAAAGCGAATTGGGAGTTTTTTTAACCAAACAAAATAGACTGGTAATTTATAATCATTTTATTGTTTCAAATTTTAACTACTGTCCTTTAGTCTGGCACTCTTGTTCCATGAAGAGTGTCAGAAAGCTAGAAAAGATACATGTAAGGCGTCTGAAGACTATGGGTTGTGAGGTTTTTAAAACTATAAATAAAATGTCGCCTGAATATATTTATGACCTTGTAAATATTAAGATGTCTAATTATGACTTCAGGAAAGAAAATACTGCAGAGGTGCCCAGGGTCATCTTTAATTTCACACTATATTAGTGGATATTCTGTCAATTTTTATTCTTTGCTATATGAGCATTGTATTGGAGGGGGAGGGGGTGGGGGATGGAGGGGGAGGAGGGGGTCCTGAAGCCCAAAAACACTCCTCTGACTCCGCCACTGTGTAGGTAGGTCACTCCCAATCACTTATATTTCTGTGATAATTATTACTGTTTTTTTTATTAATATATTTGTTATCTCTCTTTACTTTTATTATAATATGTTATTGTTATTTTGTATATATGTGTCTCGCAATATTAGCTCTAATGAGCTAATGTTAAGACAGGAGTTCTGCGGTCATTCTTAACAAACGTTCCGGTTCCGGGCCTCATATTTGTCCGTCTTTTCACGAATTTCCTTGGTGCCTCTAGACTGTATGCCAATCTAATTAAAATTATATCTTCACATCGCTCCCGTTTACTGATATGTCGCGTTGAAGATATAACAACATCCCGTAGAGGGTCACGTCAGATGTCAACATGAATGCATTATCGTATTTATAACAAGCCAATCAAAACGCGACATATTTTTTTTCTTTAAACCAATCAGAATGCAGGACCTGTAGCATTTAATGCAGACACCTCGTAGCCCAAAATCCCCTTTTTCGTCTGGTCCAGTGATAGTTTGAATATTGCGAAGCCTGTCATTGGTTAGTTTTAGTTTCAGGTTGTTAAACTTTTAAACGACAACATCACTAGGAGAGGAAGTCTCTCTTATTTCAAAGCAAAATCCACAAATTGTACATGTTGTCTTGTAGATAGACGGGGCGTGGTGTCATGGGCGCCGCCATTTTCGATGCTCATTTTCACACCTCTCGGTCTTTTATCATAGCAAGTGTGTCCCGAAATCATTACATCATCACTTACAGAAATGCGTAAGCTCTCATCTGATTGGTTAATGCAAAGGTCGCCTGAACATGACCCTCTACGGGATGTTGTTAGATCTTCAACGCGACATATCAGTAACCGGGAGCGATGTAAAGATATAATTTTAATTAGATTGACTGTATGCCGTTGAACTTCCTTCCATGGTTTGATAGGTGTCCTGTCCGTCATCATGATCTTTTACTGCTAGACTATGATCATTTAAATATCCGAATCAGCATTTTATCATGATGATTAACCTCGTTGCAATGCTGAAAACAATGTTGTTATAAGCAAAAGGGCGTAACTCTTCGAAGTGTGACTAAGTAAAAGTTACAAAGAGTCTGTTTGTTTATGCAGAACAACCGGTTTGTCCGTTTTAAATGCAACATTTTCGGCTTTAAACCCTTCCGGACCTGCAAATGCTCATGGCTCGCCTGAAAGTAGCATCAGATTATTAGGTCCGACCTTATTTCATAAACGAACAACACTGGTCCAACCGGTTCAACCGTTTGATCGCAATAAACGAAAGCGGGCAAAATGTACGTAAATATAAACATCAAAGCTACACTTGACCGTGTTCCTAAGACAATTAACACGAAGGTTGACAAGTGTACACATGTCGTATACAAAATGTACGTGTATAAATTTGTGATGGCGTCTCGCGCCATGTGTAAACACACAACAACATCATAAAGGAAGTGCACACTCAACTTAAGAACCCAGGCGTTAGCATTCATACAAATAAAGACAATGTAGAGTGTTCTAAGGTGAGAACCAGTTTAGTGTTGAAGGGTATACAGTGTTGAAGGGTATACCGCAGTAACCTCGGTATTGAGGTGTTAGGCCTAAGCTGCCCGATATTGGCCTGGTTAAGAAGATGGCTGCGTTTCAGGTAAGACTATATATCTTCATATAACTAGTGAATTTGAATATTTTTATAGTAGTATCGTCATATTTTAGGCCGTACAATACAAATGTACACTATATAACATATGTACAATACAATACATTAATGAAATTTGAATATTCAGTCATTTTTATCATTCTTTCATGCAGTTTTTTTCCAAGTTACCTTAAAGCACAACCTTCAACAAACTTCGTTTTTCTCTTAACGTGCCTTCACATTGAACTTTGTTATTAAGTTATTTCAAGCATGCAAAAACTATGAAAAAGATAACTGAATATGATAATTCTTGCTATGAAAAATTTAATTGGTTGATTACCATCGCACACATAATAAAGAAATACAAATAAACATTTCTAAACAGATTCTTCAGGTTGGTAATTATAGATAGTGAAAAGATTCATGTAGCACAGCCATTAAGTGTTCAGTTCAGTTCATCAATGGTCATTAGACAAATGACCAGTGAAGCGTATGTACACAAAGGTGTAAAATATGTACGACTAAAAATAAAAATAAACTTTTTACAGAAATGTCAAGGAAATATCCAAGACTGAAGAAACGGTGATGAATTTTGATGTGTTTGGGCGGTCGAGAATTTTTTTCGGATTTTTATTTATTAAAGGTAGGGTCAACGCCTATGAAGATTTAACATTAGCGTTGGCCCCCCGCTATATATTTCAAAACAAGATAAATCCAAAAAAGTATGGGTATAGGAAGCTTAAATCAGGAACAATTTGTTTCAGAATTCATTTGATGATAAATGGGACCTCATTGACTTACACCTGTGTGGGTGTTAAAGGTGCGGTAAAACAATTTCTCCTACAGCGATTAAATAACACAATTACTATAACATTATATCAACATCGCCTGCAACATATTCCAACTGTTATTTTGATACCAAATATAACACTATTTCAAAAAAGAATTGTTCTTTTTATTGATTTATGCAGAAAGGTGTGTGAAATTTCATTTTTAATGAGCAAATTTCCATTTTTGACACGTTAATTTATAAAGTTCTCAAACTAGTCTATTTGTCTTACTTACTGAAAAGTTGGCTTCAAACAATATCGTTCAACACCAGGAATTTCAAAAAAATAACGACCGGTAAATTTGTCATATAACACTTTTGGGAAAACATATCTTTCTTTCCACATTTCCTTTAACTTGTGTTTCTTCATGACTAAAGGTCCTTGGGTCTTGATATTTGGCAAGTAGGTTGTTCATATTAATGAGTTTCAGTGTTGTTAACTTTGATGACCTTGACCTTCGTTCAAGGTCACAAAAAATAAAATGTGCTGATTTGTTTGTTTGCATGGGGAGTAGGACAAGGATATATCTCCTTGCTTTATTTGTTTAGAGTTAACGATACAAAATAGTGTAATATTCCTTCATATTTTGTTTAATGTATGGGCAAAAGGCAAAAAAAGAAGATTACTAGAACTTTAAGCCAAAGACTAACCAAGGCAAAGCATTGCAAAGCAATCCATAGTCTCCCACCTGTAATGATCTCAGCATGTATGTCACTGACATACCCCTTGTACTCCCTCCCCTTGCGAAAACATACTTTCATACCAAATCCTGATAGCATTGATGACCCAGTTTTGCTGAAATCGTCCTAGTAGTTGAGGAAGAGTTGTTAAGACAAAGATTTTTAACAAAGGGCCATAACTCCTTAAAATAGGTCGAAATGAAAACAATACTTCCCTGATGCTTGAAATCGGCCCAGAAGTTTATGAGGCAGACAAAGTTTTTTTATGAAGATAGGGCCATGACTCCTTTTTAAAGGGTCGGACTGAAAACATACTACTTGGATGCACAATGTCATGGGGCAGTTACCATATCTGTAAACTTGCGTTTAAATTGGCCCCATAGTTTTGGAAGAGTTGTCTGGACAAGGAGTTTTCAACATAGGGCCATAACTTTGTTAAAAAAAAGAAGGCCAGAAGGAAAATAATAATACCTGGATGCACAATTGCGGGTGTTGGTTATCATATCTGGAAACTTTCGTTGAAATTGGTCCACTACTTTAGAATGAGTTGTCCGGACAAACGTTTTCTACGGAAAGACCGATAGACAAGCTGATTCCAGTATACACCACCCCCCGCCCCAAACCCTAACTTCGATGCGGGGTTATAATAAAGTGTATAATAGTTTTATTATTAAGATGATTTTATTATTTATATATAATTCCATAACTTTGTCTACAACACAATCTCAACCTAACGTAGTTCTCCAGAGGAAAGATTACTATGGCAGAATACATATTCATGAGTTATTACTGCTGCACATAACTTTAAAACATGCCTAATATAATAAAGTGTTTTGGTATGATACAAAAACAGAAAATGTATCGGTATTATCACAATAAACATCGATAGTCAAATCTTCAAGGTTATGTGAAATCGGGCATTGATCATGCTTGGCATCCTAAACAAATACTTAACCGGTTTTGATATTACATGAAAATGTTTCTGTAGACAGAATACATTTATGGGAAGTTGTTAAAGAAGTTTGAAATATAGACTACCATAACTATATAAAGGCAAGTTCACAATGTTGTTTATATTTTAAATTTTGTGAAAAATTTGCATATTTTTCTAATTAAAAGTATCACTACGCTTACTTCATGTATACCAATGTGACATATTTAGTATCAGAATTACAGTAACTTTATACACTGTACACTATCATAATTCATTTTCAAAATAACATTCGCCTGGGACATTTATCGCTCATTTTGTTAGGATACCCCCGTCATTCAACCTGGTGTTATGCAAGGGGGTCCACTACGGTTTTCAGTAGTAATTATGAATAAACATTTATGCAGTTATTGATCATTTTTATATATGGCAAAATAATAAATAAATCAAAGTGGGGGCCAAATGTTGACCCCACCTTTAATATAACGTATTTATTGACAAAGACAAACTCGTTTAGTTTCCATCACGTTAATGTATAGACGAAGTAATACACAATGTTTTTGTTTCTTCGTGAACTTTGAAGGTAATCTTACTGGCTAGTGCGCTCTTGATGGCTGCCGAGAGTCAGACTCACTCGTGCGATGAGAATCCCTTCCACAACGGATGTACCATCCCGTTTAACATCGACATCCCCTTCAGAAATTCCTTCCTTCCGGCCTGCAAGCGACACGATATCTGTTACAAGTGTGTAAGTAATTTCTGAGTCGTTTTACCACTGTCACCAAGTCCCTTGTCGACTCACCACTAGTATTTCCTAACACTGTTGTGACACTGACTTTGTCCAAATTCGGACGGATATGACGATCTATTTCTTTATACACTAATTGCATATATTTTTCAGCGGGTTTTTTAATCATTATTTCAATGTTTGAAAAATATGAACTTTTTCTGATTAATTCTACATTTAAGGATCCTCGCATCACTAAAACAATTATTGTCACTAAATGCACTAGAACTGATTTTGCCGGCATGACTTTAGCTCTGATAGACCCTTTCTGAAACGAAAAAACATATCTTACTGGACTTTTACTGAAAAATAATAAAGATAAAATAAACAAAATATATTAAAAGTGTTTCGAGTGTAAAAATACAGCTTGTCTAGACTAAGATTTGAACTGCTATTCTGTCGCACTGGTCAACGAATGTGCCCTGTGCCGGTTTTATAAAATAAAAGTGAAGGAGAGATTACTGTATATGCAAAAATCTACAGTGTTTTGCCTGTCATTGGACGTGATCCTTTGTATTTAAAAAAAATCGTTATTTTCATTGATATCGTCAACGAAAGAAACTATAAAATAATTGCCCATACAACAAAGACCTACGTTTTGAATTTAGACTGAGCCCTTAATAACAAGCAGCCAAAAGGTGATCAGCGGCTACTGTCAAGCGGAGGTACATGTACCAAGAAAGGTCATGACGTTAGTGTGTGAGTTGGAATATGTACTATACAGTATTTTATAGTTTAAAAAGGAAAATATTTTAGTTATAGTTTGTTTTTTTCCTTCAAATTTGTACTTTGCTTATAAAAAAATCGTGAATGATGTGCAGAATGTTTTTTTTTTTACTAACACTATATGTTTTAGGGCAACAATGCTATGTATGCAGTGCTGCACGGGAGGTATCGATGTGACCAGCTGTTCTACCGGAATATGAAGGCAATCTGTAAGAGGCGGAGCTTATTCCGTAGATTTACTTGCATGGTAAACGCCCGTCTTTATTATACGTCTGTCCGTACGTTGGGTGTCGGGCGGATGAAATCCAGGGAACGTGTACCGAGTTTTTGTTCCCAGCCCTGGGTACATGCTTGTCTCCAGTGACGTCACTCGTCATTGAGTGTCTCGTTCTCTTATCTCTTTCCAAGGCCATAACTTATGTCATCTTGCCAACATATTCAAAGTCAAAACTTTCCGCTCCCGGAAACGCATGTCTACAGTAACGTACTCCTCACGCTTGGAATGGAAGGTTCGTGTTTATTACATCAATATCAGATATCAAAATCTGACCAATCACAATGCTGACAGACAGTCGTTCTTATGAACATGTACTTTGAAGGTTACTAAAACGCTACTCCGATATCTAAGCTGGTCAATTGTGTCGTTACGCTGCCGCGCGATTCACTTACTACGGAAGTACCTTTAATCAAACCACCGCCAGAAGATAACACATAGAAAGGATTCCCTTACAATTTCCGGACTTGTCCTCTTATCAATATCAATATGGCAAGGGAAAGGGGCCATTACTATGTCCTGTCACTGCCCCGTCAAAACCCTTTGAAAGGAGATAGTTATTTTGGAGTGAATACAGATTATACATACCCTGTACCAAGTTTAGACCTACTTTCTTGATATTTATAAAAGTAACATTTGAAATATAGAAAAAAGGGTTTACAGAAGGCCGTACGCACCGGCTCTTGGTTCGTGTTGAATTACTTGAGAAGAGACAAATAAACATAATTCACTTTGAAAATCAAACCACAATACGAATGCTTCAAACAGGTTTTCAGTGACCCGTAGTGTGGCGGTTCAATGTTAATTGAAAAGGATGTATCAAAAACAAAATTACAGCTTCAATATTCCATTCGGTTGTTCTGTTGTACAGTAGTGCGCCTCAATCAACACGCATGCGCTCATATGCGCCGCAATGGTAGCGCCGATACGAAACACTGTCTTGTCGATCACAACTTACCTATAGCTTTGACAGTTAACAACATCATTTTGTAGTGTGTACATTACCACGTGAAAGGCACATTACAAGAAAAGCTGAGGACCCTTTAACACTACTTAAAGCTCAGTATATCTTAACCGTTTCGTTAGTCCCATTAATGTATTTTGTATTTAATAAATAAGACTTTTCATCTTGAAATGAACAAAACGTGTTTGTCTTTTGTAGGTGTGTTTGTGTGCTGTGAGCGTGAGGACACAGGGACTTGATAATTCGTTACAGCTATCTTGAGACCTAGACTAAAGTGTTCAGAGTAATTTTACTTGTTTTAAGGGGTTTAGATCGACTTCCGGTAAAAATAACACCCCAAAACAAAAAGTGTTCCAAAAGTCGGAAAGTCGGAAGAAGATTACTCGGAACACCTTAGTTAAGGTCCAACTATAGCTGTAACAAATTATCAGGTCCCTGTGCGTGAGGGTAGGGTGTTCTTTAAGGCATAACAGTTCGAGTTTCCATACCTGGTACTTTTAATTCGTGAGTTCAACTTTCCCCTTTGCGGTTCGCCGTCATTTCTTTACCATGCAGTTGCTTATACGGAGCTTTTCGATTGGCTGCTCGTTCTGAATGATAGTAATGGCTACAGCTGTGTTCTAGTCCAACTTAACAAGCACGAAGTTGTAATATGGGGTCGCTGGGGCATTCTAAGATATAAATTGATGTTATCAAGCCTGTAGTCCGTTGTTCTGTACGAGTTATCTCCCTTGACACGCACTGTTATGCCGTAGCAACAATCCAACTCCATACAAACTCCCAAAGTCGGTCAAAGCCAACCCAAAATATGAAACAAGTGGTTTCACAGAAATATAAGATAAGATATTATTTTCATGAAAATTTATTACAACTTTAAAAATCAATAATAATAAGTGAATAATCAATATCAATTGATTTTTTTTTTAAATGTTTATGATCATTGTATGCTTCTTGTCGTATTGCCAACATTGTTTAAAACTAAGGGCGATACAATACATTTTACTGAAATTATTCTTTCTGACTGTTGAAGACGCAGTTCTTTGTAAAGATAAAATCGTATATTCATGTTCTGCACAAATTCCGGAAAACCTCCCCGTCGTTGGTTTCTCAGTTTTTTTAGACAAAACGACTTCCGGTACAAACATTAAATGCGTATTGCAGAGTCATCTTCTCTTGTGAGCAGGTATTGATTGTTACGTCATTTGTTGAGAAAACGACGCAATTTTCTCACACAAACCAATGACGGAACAATCAATACCTGCTCACAAGAGAAGATAACTCTGCAATACTCAAAGACGGAATAGTTGAATACGAGAGTCTTTGTCCACCAATACGAGCAGTACAGCTTTAGTTAAATATTGAGCCTGCAAAAGAAGAAAAAAGAAATAATTCGAGACATTTTCAGAATTGTGTACACTTCAAAACTAGCTGTGAAGTTAAAATGCGATGTTTTCTTGTGTGGCGTTTCAGTTTCTACAAATTTCCTTTTTCAAGAAAACTGAAGAATATATCTTCATATTGTGAATTTTGTTGTAAAAGAGTATGGTGTGGTGATACAATGATAAAATGTGTTGCGATGTGCTGTAAATTCCGGAGACAAGTCTGTTGCATATAACAATCTCCCTTATATTTTTTCTCACCTCGCTTATCGCAAACAAACTTTATGATCCTCATTCTCTTGTTAGCAATTTTCCTGCACATCTCCATCGATGTATCGCCCAAACCCTTTATATCGCCAAACTTTCTCTGAAAACTATAGCGGCAGTGTAACGAGGTACAACTTACCGTCTACCCAGTTGGTCTTGCTCTGTCCCAGATTGCTGTGGATGTCACATCGACACGACGCTTTGTTGTAGACGGTCCCCGGGGCACATTTCATCGTCACCCACCGGCCCGCGGCGTACTGCTGGTAGTGCCGGGGTCCCTTGGAGGAGGTCGACATCCCCGTACACTCTGTAAATACACCACAATGTGTTAAGTTCAAGTTATTTTGTTTTTTGGAATTTTGAATTTTGTAGCTCATCAGAGGTAATAGCATAATATAGAGAGACCAAAACGGCATGTATCGCCCGGATATTTAAGAAATCATTGCGAAATATATATTTTTTCATTCTGTCTCTATAAATATGGATATAAGGAAGGGGACTCGACCGTTTCCTAATTATGACCCAATTTCATCTATTGGACCCTTCTTTTTTATCACCAGAAGGGGCATATACACTATTTACACAACGTTTCGTGTTCAAGGATGATATATACCAAATTTGGTTCAAATAACCTCATCCATATCAATATATTTAGTCGGTCTTTCACATCATCTTATATCATCAATATTTAACATAATCAAGGGCATAAAACAGGGTTCAGTCTTAGCACTTCAAAATCACCAATACTGAAACAAGGTGAAGGGCATTAGGCAGGGATCATTCTTAGCACTCTTTGTATGTCACAAAGGCATCTTAGCTTAAACCTATATTGTTAGATCGGCCAAGGATCATTCTTAGATTCATTAGTCTAATACCCTGCATCTCGCTATGTCATCTATATAACAACAAAGTGTAGGTCATAGGTCAGGGGTCATACTTAGCACCCTGCTATCTATGTCCGAGTCATCTATATTTGAACAAGGTGCAGGTCATAGGTCAGGGTTCATGGGGTCATTCTTAGCAAACTTGTTCTATATGTCCGAGAGTCATCTATATTAACCAACGTGTATGTCATAGGTCAGGGGTCATACTTAGCACCCTGCTATCTATGTCCGAGTCATCTATATAAGAACAAAGTGCAGGTCATAGGTCAGGGGTCATTCTTAGCAAACTTGTTCTATATGTCCGAGAGTCATCTATACTAGAACAAAGTGTAGGTCATAGGTCAGGGGTCATTCTTAGCACCTTGTTCTATATGTCCGAGAGTCATCTATACTAAAACAAAGTGTAGGTCCTAGGTCAGTTGTCATTCTTAGCACTCTGCTATCTATGTCCGAGTCATCTATATTAGAACAATGTGCAGGTCATAGGTCAGGGGTCATTCTAAGCACCTTGTTCTATATGTCCGAGAGTCATCTATACTAGAAAGAGTGTAGGTCATAGGTCAGGGGTCATTTTTAGCACCCTGCTATCTATGTCCGAGTCATCTATATTAGAACAAGGTGCAGGTCATAGGTCAGGGGTCATACTTAGCACCTTGCTATCTATGTCCGAGTCATCTATATTAGAACAATGTGCAGGTCATAGGTCAGGGGTCATACTTAGCACCCTGCTATCTATGTCCGAGCCATCTATATTAGAACAAAGTGCAGGTCATAGGTCAGGGGACATTCTTAGCACTCTGCTATCTTTGTCCGAGTCATCTATATTAGAACAAAGTGCAGGGCATAGGTCAGGGGTCATTCTTAGCACCTTGTTCTATATGTCCGAGAGTCATCTATACGAGAACAAAGTGCAGGTCATAGGTCAGGGGTCATTCTTAGCACTCTGCTATCTTTGTCCGAGTCATCTATATTAGAACAAAGTACAGGTCATAGGTCAGGGGTCATTCTTAGCACCTTGTTCTATATCTCCGATAGTCATCTATACTAGAACAAAGTGCAGGTCATATGTCAGGGGTCATTCTTAGCACCCTGCTATCTATGTCCGAGTCATCTATATTAGAACAAAGTGCAGGTCATAGGTCAGGGGTCAGTCTTAGCACCTTGTTCTATATCTCCGATAGTCATCTATACTTGAACAAAGTGCAGGTCATAGGTCAGGGGTCATTCTCAGCACCCTGCTTTCTATGTCCGAGTCATCTATATTAGAACAATGTGCAGGTCATAGGTCAGGGGTCAGTCTTAGCACCTTGTTCTATATCTCCGATAGTCATCTATACTAGAACAAAGTGCAGGTCATAGGTCAGGGGTCATTCTCAGCACCTTGTTCTATATGTCCGAGAGTCATCTATACTAGAACAAAGTGTAGGTGATAGGTCAGGGGTCATTTTTAGCACCCTGCTATCTATGTCCGAGTCATCTATATAAGAACAAAGCGCCGGTCATAGGCCAGGGGTCATTCTCAGCACCTTGTGCTATATGTCCGAGAGTCATCTATACTAGAACAAAGCGCAGTTCATAGGGCAGGGGTTATTCTAAGCACCCTCCTATCTATGTCCGAGTCATCTATATTTGAACAAAGTGCAGGTCATAGGGCAGGGGTCATTCTTAGCACCATGTTATCTATGTCCGAGTCAGCTTTATTAGAACAAAGTACATGTCATAGGTCAGGGGGCATTCTTAGCACCATGCTATCTATGTCCGAGGCATCTTTATTAGAACAAAGTACAGGTCTTACATGTAGGTCAAGAGTAACTACTTAGCACCCTGCTATCTATGTCCGAGGCATCTTTATTAGAACAAAGTACAGGTCATAGGTCAGGGGTCATTCTTAGCACCTTGTTCTATATGTCCGATAGTCATCTATACTAGAACAAAGTGCAGGTCATAGGTCAGGGGTTATTCTAAGCACCCTTCTATCTATGTCCGAGTCATCTATATTAGAACAAAGTACAGGTCATACATGTAGGTCAAGAGTAACTGTTATCATACTTCCTCTGATAAGTCATTATATATCATTTAAACTAAAACAAAGAATCATGAAATATAGTAAAAAAAGATGTTTCGGAATTCAAATTGAAAATTGACTCGAGGACAGTTTGTTAAGCACAGGACCAATCTCGTTGGTAAAGACTTAATTTACACTATTTTGAACGTTTTTGCACTGTCTACACATGAGTTTTATTACATTGTAGTAAACAAACCAACGGTTGAATGCTGCTAAAATAATTTTCAAAAAACTAACACAAATCCAGTTTCTTCCTCAACTTACTCCAAAATTGCGTTTTCAAAGTATACATGTATTCAAACTTCTGTGTATTTCAATTTTTAAACGTTGCATCACTTAAATGGCTTTGTTTAAATACACAACTCATTTGCTTCAATTTTTTCACCTAACATGCTTTTCTTAACTTAAACATCATTATAAACAAACGGCTACCTATCCTACTTCAGGGAAAACAGTAGAGAGTTCCACTGAAGCTTTCATATATACAGTAACCTTCCCTTACTTTGGTTTCGACTATAACTATATATAGTGGTGTTGTTCGAGCGTTGCTCAATGCATTCTGTACTCTTAGAGCATTGTCGTTGAGTTCTTGTTTGAAAAACGGGAGCCAAAGTTGCATTTCTATTGGAAAAGGAGATATTTATATTAACAGTTACTTTATAAAGTAAGTGATTTTAAACATACTATCGAAGACTTACCATCTGGAGGAAAAGCGCATGCGCAGTCGACTTCGCTGAAGATGAGCCTATCCGGACACTTCCGTTCAAATCGCTTTCCGTGGGATTCTCTGTGGTAATACATGTTTGGGGCCTCGTGTCGCTCGAGGGGACAGTTTCCAAGGTTACCGATGTTGTTGATGTTGTTTATATCTAAGTTGTTCATATTATTGTTGTCGTTGATGATATTGATGTTATTGCTGTTGATATCGTTGATGATATTGTTGTTTATATTGTTGTTAATGTCGCTGTTTGTAACCAAAGGAGTATTTGCAACTGCAATACATGAAAATAAAACATATGGATAAAATAAAAATATCAAATTTCATTTTTGAAATTCATATATTTAAGTGGTTGTATGCCTTCACTTCACTTGTATGCCTTCACCTTTTTTACCCCTAGTAACAGATATATATTGCAGTGTAGTTCATGATTTTGTCGCTTACAGTATCAGTTACCAAATGTACAGGTGTCTGTCTTACGATCATCGTTCAAGGGGAGGTAACCGTGTAAATAGACCCACAATAATAGTTAACGGTTATTAATTTATATGAGTACACAGACGGATCATCTTAGAACTGCTGGACAACGCAGACAAGTATGGATTTCTTAAATACTGATAAACCTTATCAAAACTATGTTCTAATCGACTTACAAATAAGTTGATTCCATTGTTTTCAACTAATTTAATCAAAATATATTTAAAGAAAGTTAAGTGGAAAATTCTTTGGTTAACTACTTACATTGAATACTTTCTTGTGTTTCTTGTTTGTTGAACGGCCATCTCGCCCTTGCCTGGTCAAGCCCGTCCGTCAAACAGATCACGGTCAGTCCCAGCAGCACGGACAGCGCCAGAGATTGTGTCATGACGTTGATGTTAATGATGCGTATATACGGTCTCTATGTAAGATGTCACTGTAAAATATTGATATTAACAGATAAAGTCACAATCAGTTCACAGGAAATATATCGGTAACAAGGCATCACCAGTGATACAAATCCCCTCGCATTCACACATTGTGACATACATGTATGTAAGAGGAAATGAAGTCGAAAGAGCGATGACATTTTTGTTTTCTATTTTCTAAAAAAAGTAACAGTGACTTTGACCTCAAACATAGAAACCCTAAACGCAAACTTGTTCAAGGCATTGCCATACCAAACACTTGTATGAAGTTTCATGAAATTCCTTTAAGGAAATATTTCGGTTGAGCGATGACAAAGTTTTACTAAAAATAGTAACAGTGACCCTGACCTTCAACGTAGAAATCCGTTATGTGAACTTGTGCAAGGTATTGTCATACTTAACACTTGTATGGCGTTGCATGACATTCCGTTTATGAATGAAGTCGGTAGAGCGATGACAAAAAGTGCAATATACGTATATACGTACACAATGTTCGTACACACGTACGTACGTACGTACGTACGTACGGGCGGAATCATAAATCCCCTCGAACTTCCGTTGCTAGGGGATAATAAATATCAGTATAAACTTCATAGAGGAGATGACTTAAGAAATATATCTATATATTTTGTATCTTATTAGTTATCAAATTAAATCGAATAAATTACTTTTTGCGATCAATATATCCCGTCTTTGCGTATTGCAAAGTTATCTTCTCTTGTGAGCAGATATTGATTGTTACGTCATTTGTTTGTGAGAGTAACGTCATCAATTTTTGAGAAAACGACGTAATTTTCTCACACAAACCAATGACGTTACAATCAATACCTGCTCACAGGAGAAGATTACTCTGCAATACGCAAAGACGGAATACGCAGGGAAACTTTTCTGTTTCTGCAAATCAAGTGATGTTTCTATTACTACGGAATGGAGTCTAAGAAGTTCCAATGCCAAGATCTATGACTAGAGATAATATGCACAAAATCTAGCTCTCTGGAAAATCTAGATCTAGAGAATCTACACCAAATGTAGCTTTCTGGGAAATCTACAATAGAACTACATGTAGAGAGAATCTTTACGAAATGTAGTTCTCGCGATATTCTAGAGGCTAGGGAGATACAAACCTATAAAAACTGGTTCTCTGGGATATCTAGAACTAGAGACTCTACTCCAAATCAAAATACATTGTACATAACTGTATAGAGCTCAAGAGATGGGCGACACACATCAAATAATAGTACTCCGAAAAATCTAGATCTTGAGCTCAGGATAATAGAGACCAACATGTGTTTCGAATTCTAGTTCTCCTGGAAATATAGATGTTGACCTCAAGAGAATACAGACCTATATCAAGTTAACTTTTTCAGGAAATCTAGGTCAGTGGCTTCAGGTAATAACAGACCAATATAAAATCAGAGTTTCCTCAAAATACAGATATGTAGGTCAAGAGATACCATTGATGATCTAGATCTACTGATATCTAATAAATGAATCATTAATTAATAATTAATATGGATGATTAAGTTTAGTTTGCTTAGATTATAAACTCTAAGTTATATATTTCTAGGCCTACTGACATCCCAGTTCTACATAAATGTAGATTGTCTCCCCTTTGTAGAAAAAAAGTCCACACTTCCGGTCAGGAAAAGTCGGTAAGATCCCTAATATTCAATCTTACTAAAATTATATCTTCTCACATCGCTCCCGTTTACTACGCGACATGTCAGTAAACGGGAGCGATGTGAAAATAACGTTTTAATTAGATTGCCTAATATTGAAACTAAGAAAAAAAATCTCCCCTGTGGCAGATATTTTGACTGTCTATCTCGAGGCTGCAATAATTGATAATATGTAGCTATTCAAAATGGAGATATAGTAAGGTTGTATAGTCTGCTGAGTTTAGATCTAGGAAAGACAAGATCCTAGGTCCACTGCTGAAACCTAAACCCCTCCAAATATGCTATACTGGTCAGGCAATGTTATTTTACAATTGTATATAAATTTACAAAGCTTGTCCCAGCAAAACGCCAGTAGAACTAACAAAAAGGCATTTGGGCGATTCATAGTAACAAGCACATATGTAGTTTTTAAATAGGAAACATTTTCAAATATGGTTAAATGAAATTCCCAATTTTCCATTGACAACTCGTATATCATTAGGAAGTAACCAAAATAAGAAATGTATTGTGACTATATTCATTAAAATTAGGACAGATTTCATTGTTTATGTAGCTTAAAAACTGTAAAGACAAATTAAGTGAAATTAACTTTATCCTTAACTAATAACTTCACTAAACAGTTAGGATTACGGTTATTTTAGTAACTTTACTTTATACGCAGGTATAAATGATAATCGTATATTGTTCCCGATAACGTGGCGTGGTCGCCTCATGCTGACATTGTTTTGTCGTGACAATCTCGTGGACAGTCACTCTGGGCGAAACCAGTCTAAATTAGTAAGTGTAAAATTTTTACTCTGATAACCTTAGTTCCGGGAACGTAATAAATGTCCATTCTAATTGAATAAACAAACATATGAAATAGCCTTAAGATCTAAAAACGTTACGTATACTCACCAACAAAGAAATCTGTTGTCTATTTATCACTGGGAGTTAGGAGACATAATTGTCCACTCACTGTCCGTGATGGCGAAATATCTATTCTGTGGTCACGGTGTGATGAATGACCAGTTTGACCGTAAGTGGACAGGTACACTGACAATTGCGAGGGGCCGGAACACGAAACTGTAAAAAGTGGCACAGGTATTAACAGGCAAATCGTAAATACGGTGTTTCCAACATATCTATATATTTAGCACAGGGAGCGCCAAAACGTAACGCTCAATACATATCTTCCCGGAACCAATCGGATTCGCGCTAACAGGCACAATTATTTTATTACCATTTTACTTCAAAGTACTTATATTACAGTTAAAGGTGTATACTTTACACACACGTACGATAAATATGCGTACACGGAGAAAGCGTGCTCCAATATCGAGTATAGGTGCACAAACTTATATGTGCGGTAAATATAATAAATATGACAAATATTGATACATGGCTGGCGTCTTACCTTTCTGTATACCTGTGTATATCTGTAGTATATGAAGATTACGACCTGTGACATCAATGAATGGGTCATCTGTACTGTTATACCTGTCACCTATAGCGTACGTACATGTCATTGTTACACAAACCGTTTCGGTCCCGTATATATGGAACTGCTGGTTAAGCCGTGACTAATTATATAGAAAGTAGGAAAAAGATTTCTAACGCGTAAAACAAGCCAGTGGAATAATGTGATAACCAAGGATGTTAGTACTTAATTCACGTAGTGATTAAATTTTTTGTTTCAAAATTTTGCTTAAAATAGCAGGTGCTTTAGCATAAGTCTATAATTAGGAAAGCACTGAAATAAAATACCAGGAGCTATAAGGTTTTAAGCTATCCGTACGTAACGACAGGGGATGGGGTGTAATATCGAATTTATATCTATATAAGTAAGAGGGGAGGGGTGGAGATGGGTAGGTTGTTGTGGGGTTTTGTTTGGTGTGGGGGCTAATTAAATTTGCTAAGGGGCGACGAGAGGTAGCCACGGAGATATCTTCAAAGATCAATTGAAGACAGAACACCTAAATATCGCATTAAGAAGAACCAAGGCCCGTTTTCATGAAACCGTTCTCATGCTCAAGCCTGGATTCTGTGCAGAACTCACTTAAATTACATATATGTCAAACGATCAATAAGTCAATTGTACACAATAAAAACATTATTCAGCTGTTAGTCTCTTCATTTGTTTTCAAAATCATTGACGAAAAAGATTACATCATTAATTTATAACCGGACGAAGAAATTAGGCTTGAGCACAAAAGACCTTTAACAAAATTTACAGCAAAGATAAAATAAAATGGCTGGCAATCTCCAACGCCATTACTGTGACATAACTGTAAATATCTCTTCTTTTTTTATTCACAGACCATTTCTTAATATATATAAATCACAATACCTATTGAACAATTGCACAATAGCTATCGTACAGTTGTGTGACTACTACCGCACAGTCTTTCATTTTGCGCACCCTGCACATCGATGTGTGTTACGTTAACGTTGTGCGATCCCGCAAAACTCAATGATCAAGCAAAGGAATTGTATTTACATGTACAACAATAGTGTGACATGGATGTGAAAACAAATTTTGAGCATGTATGGACTACAACTTTTAAATGACTCTTGTCGCTGATATTAAACTGTCCTTTATGCGAGTTTCGCTGCGTAAAATATCAATACTGTGGCAAAGAGTTTTGATTTCTCGAGGTGTCACTTGTGACTTTTTGCGCATTTGAGGAGAGAAAAGTGACGTATTTCTCATAAAGATTCGTCACCTATCTGCAAATGATCAATGTGTTCAGAAAAAGGTCATGGCAGTCGGAATATTTATAAAACAAACACAGAGTGTACTAAATACGTAGAAGAAACATTAGTTTTGACATGTACAGGTAATCTAGACATTACGCCTCCTTCTACAAGTGCTAGAGGCGCGCGTGATCCGGTCTTTGAAGCACCTGTAGTAGTTAATCACCGATGGGTCCGGTGTTTGACCCGTTACTTAGCTATGCCATTGTAACATTGCCATACGTTTGACGTTCAAGGTGAAATAACTATCTCTCGCGCGCCACTTTCAACTTTTCAGTTTACGTAGCAGGCCAAAGGCCATCCTATAGATATGCAACCAAGTCCCCAAGCTCTGGACCTCCCATGTCACGAGCAGTCTACATCACACCTGCGTACTAAACACGAGGAGGGATGCTGAACAAATAGGTGTTTGGGACGAGTTAGGTGAAACCAGTTATCTCCCCTTTTAGTTGGTTTCAGTCAATTTTCATTAGACAGATACACTCATATATGACTCATTATTGCCCTTGACCCTTGTATGCCGATACGATAAGTTGATTATCTGCCATTGACAGGACGCAGTGGACAAACTATATCCCACTGAACAAACTGGATTGACTAATTTTTGCTTCTTAACGGAATCAACAAGCAATGTTTGCTAGACAGAACAGACATAAGTGGTAGCTTTGTCACTGGTAATTCATCGATAATTCATACGCAATCGAGAAAAAATATACAAAATTAACAGAATTCACAGATAATATTAAGAAGTTTTCATTGAAGAACGGATGAATGTTTGATATGACAAGATTTCAGATTATTCAGCAGTCAGTTTAAACTCATTTTACTGTAATCTTGTAAGTTATTTAGCATTCTGAAACGTTCATCCATTTTTAATACTGTATACGTAACTATTAATATTTCAAAAACCAGATTATGATTATGCGATATTACATTTCTCTGTCAATAAGACATACAGCATGTTCGAAGTGCAAGAAAAGTGAGAATTTTTTTTCAATTAAATTTTAAACTTGTAGATGTTATAATATTAAAAGATTTTTTTTATTATCGTTTTCATTTATTTATTTCTCTACTCATTTGAAGATCTGAACGGCGTTTTCCTCGTCCATCAGTTTTCCAAGCGTTCTGGAGCCGTACCAGTGTTAGCCGCCTTAGTATATAAGGATGACGAAAACATACCATAGGTTATATAAACGGGATATAACACTAACAAGGTAAGTAGCATGTTACAGAATACTATGTAAAATAGGGAGTCTATCACGATAATATTGACTATTCTTGGACTTTTACCGATTTAATCAATAACATGTCAGTGAACAGAATACACAGTAGAAATTAGACGGGAAGCTCTTTTTTTTTTTTTTTTTTTTTTTCAAAATATGATCAATCTGAAAGAAATGATTAGTGCGCTATTCACTTTGCCAGGGGACACTGAAGCAAATTCCCAATTCTGCGAAAAATCGACATGCAGGAAGCCGCTCCATAAAAGTGGTCGAGGGGAGATAATTTGTAGTAAGGAATGTTGGTAACGGCTACCAAATATTTGCATTGAAATGAAGAGAAACGGAGAAAATATGATGTTTGAAATATTTGAATATTTAACAAGAAAAATCCTATCTAATGAGGTTAGGTGAGGGAATGTCATGAGTATAATCAAGAGGAGCATTCTATATGAGTACATTGGAAGCTCTTTTTTTAGTAAGTGGAGCGCCGGATATAAGTGAAGTTATATGTATGATGTGCAGCGCATTCTATATTTTGTGGAACACTCCACGGAAACGGTAACAAGTTCAGAGCAACACAGACAGCTGTTCTGACATTGCTGATATATTTTTTACTTTCTCCCACAGTGAATATGCATACCCTGTTATCCTTAATCGTCGTCATGGTAGCCGTGGTGCTGACGGAAGCGAGGAGTATGCCATTTCAGCCAAACATGAACAATGCAGCTCGCCCCAATGCCCAACAACCAACCAGAGGTAGTATACACACGTACACTCAAACTCAAGTTCAAATTGTTTTATTACTTTAGGCCCGTAAGTTCACATTCATAATACAATTATTATCAATAACATGGCATATATAGGAGGATAAGGTAGTTATACCTTTACACCAACATATATGAACAAATACATCTAAATAGTGGAGATGTTATATTCCAGGCACAGACTTATAAAATGAATATCTATTACATGAAAATACATAATAGACGCGGGTGGCTACCCAGGGATTCCAAGTGGTTGGGCCGATCCCTACCGACAAAGTTTCCTTGGATATGTTACCACTCAAATCAACATATTAAATGGATTGAATAAGGTAAATTCAAATGCATTTTTCCCCCAGATACATATCGACGTAAATGCCGTATATAATCATACATATATACCGGTACATATACATAGAAGTACATTTAGTAATAATATATTAACGACGTATATATGTAGTAATTATATAGTAACGACCAGAGTGGCTTCCCACGGATTCCAAGTGGTCGGGCCGATCCCCCACGACGAGGTTTCCATGGATATACCACTCAAGTCAACGTTATTATAATGGAGATTAAACATTGGGTTGAATTGAATTAATTATATATGCTAAATTCAAATTCTTCTTTTAACTCAAATATAGATTTTTCCCATACATTACATCATTAATTTCATATAGAAATACCAGATAATAGTATAGTATTACAAATGCGGCAAATACCAGTACTGGATATGTCGTACAGAAAGACATGATTTAATAAAACTTATGAAATTAATTCAATCTTAGTTTATTAGCCTCGTATATAAATTTACCTAACATACATACTTCCTTGGTATTTTCAACACTCAACAACTGTATAAGTTTATACACCGATGGATTTTTCCAGTAGTATTTTTATATGAAGCGTTTTCTTAAATTATTGTATACATAGCATTTCAAAATATAGTGGTATATAACTTCTATGTCGTTTAAATCACAACATGTGCAGAGTCTATTATTTCTGGCTATATTTCTGTGTCATCCTGTCTCGATTGCTAGAGTATGGACAGACAAGCGTAACTTTGTTAAAGAAATTCTATACTTCATAGGAATATACTTGCTTAAATAATAGTGAATCGAAAAATTATTTACAATATGCTTATATAAAAGGCATTTAGACGACGACTCTAACAGACCCCTTAAGTCTTGCAGTGCATGGTCGAATAGTCTTTGATTTATCAGCTTAGGACATTTTTATAATTAATTGTCGATTGCACCAACCATATGTCGCCGAAACCCACTCAAAATGTTTATAACCCAGCTTTGCGATTTCAGAGATCACAAATATGATGTCTTAATAAGGAAGAATTTTCAATAAGTTTATTTTGATAATTGTTTGAGATATTTATTAATTTACATAGAAACTGAACGGTAATCCGTAACTGTCATAACTGTATTTATGCAAATAGCTAATATACATATTTATCATAAATCTTGCTAAATATGATATTTATCAGAAATAACAAATATTTAGTTCGTTTATTTACATTATTGAAAATCATTGCCTTTTTTGCATGTAGTTGAATGTATCATTTAATAAAGGAGAAACAACACTCAATATCCAAAACACTTGGAAAACAGACAAAGTTATGCCTCTGTTTAAAAATGGTGACAGACATTCTTCCTCTAATAACAGGCCAACATTATCTTCAGCTGGCAAAGTGTTTGAGAGAGTAATTTTCAAATACTTGCATATTTATTGTATCTATCATAAACATTTAGGTGTAACTTTGAATTCAAAGGCAAAATGGGGGGATCATATTTTTGCAATATATACTTCAGTTATGAAAAAAGTCAAAGTCTTACGTAGACTAAAATACTTATTGAATCGAGATAATCTTTTAAAGATTTTATAAATCCTTTATTTTACCAGTTTTAGAATATGCTTCTGAATTGTGGGATGGTTGTACAACTTATGAAACAGAAATGTTAGAGAAAGCCCAAAAGAGAAGCTTTTCGTATTATAGCCGGACCTCCTTTATATGCCAGAATTGAAGATTGACTTTTTGATTCTGGTCTTGAAACTCTTTCGAATCGAAGAAAACGCAGAAAACTCTTTTGTATAAAATACACAGCAAAGTAACTCCGGACTCTTTAAATGATCTATTGCCGTCTACCGTTGCAGAAAATAACCGTTACAACCTTAGAAACAATAATGATTATAATGAGTCCTTCCTTTCATGCTTTCTCTAACAAATTCATCTTTTACATCTTCAACTCTTCGCAGTTGGAATTCGTTGGACCTTTCAGTACGATCATTGACTTCTTTACATTCTTTTAAAAACTCGTTAACTTCAAACGTTCTATCTTCTCCGCCAATCTACTCAGGTTTCGGTGAACGCAAATTAAACGTTTTGCATACAAAACTTAGACATCAGTGTAGTCCATTTAACCCTTTCACTCCTATGTAACTTTAATACACTCATACATTGATCTCGATAAGAGTATGATGGTCTACAGTGGTGAAAGGGTTAAATATGATCTTTATAGAGTAAATCTTGTTCAGTCACGTTTGTTAATGTGGCAATCCCTGTGAAAATGTCTCTCACTTCTTTTGTGACCGCTTACTTTTTAACAACGAAAGACGGTGGCACCCTGTTCCAAAATTTGAATGCTTTGCATGTTGATTTTGATTTAGAATGACTTTTGTTTGGTGATACTCAACTTTCGGTAGAAATCAATACAAACATTTTTAGACAAGTGCATCATAATATTTAATCTTTCCTTATTTTTATTTATGTGTGTATGTTGTTATATATGTTTATACATGTTTATAAAATTGCATTACAATATTTTGCCTGATTTCTTTGCCACATTGATTTTGTTCATTATGAAATTACTATACCAGGCTGCATGTCATTAAATTTGTTTAATTTATAATTTATTCAAATGCGGATCCTTTTCACAGTTTTTTACGATTTTTTTCTGGGTTACCCCCCCCC
>NW_018406816.1:1089332-1110767 GCF_002113885.1 Mizuhopecten yessoensis
CACACACACACACACACACACACACACACACACACACACACACACACACACACACACACACACACACACACACACACACACCTCCACACCCTTCCGTTTCCACCCTATCCTTCCTTCTCCCGTTCCAAAAAAACCCAAATACGTACATAATTTTATCCATATGTATTAAGGAGAGGACTTTATTAAGTTGAAATATTTATACGATAACATATGTTACAACAAAAACTCATTAGTACAAGTCCCCCGATCGTTTGATTCAAAGCTATTTACAGTGTTATATTTCAGTAGACTGTCAAGCGTCCCACTAACATATTACATGTAATTTAAATTCCTCGATAAAATCCAGATCAATTTTAACTATGATATGTTTTGATAATGATACATGTTATCTTCTCCGATCAATCTTAGCGTTAAAACGTTAGTTGTTTTTTTACTGTTTGAGGAGAAACCATGGTACAAATGTATTAGGTTATTTGAAGAGTAATTACGAGGTACATCATTTGCATTATAAAGTTTAAAATGGTTTCGATTGTACACAAGTATCATGGATATAATACATATTTCATTATATTTCTGCTACATAGATTTTCAAACAAATCATTACTTTATTTGTTTTAGATTTTTGGCCAGGACCCGGGGCTCTCCCTCGTATGCCACGAAACATGCCAAATTCAATGATCATGCCACCATTCATGAATTTTAGACCCGGGATGAATGGGAGATTGCCGTTTGTGATGCCTGGGAAACAGCAGCAGAAAGGAATGTTTGGAGGAAACAGTATGTTACCCATGATGTTTGCTACAAATATGATTGACGAAGATATGCTTCCCTTCATGATGATGGCTGGCATGTAGACTCTCAAAGGTTCCAATAGATTAACTTTGGTACTTGATTTTTTTTCTCTGATAGAGTTAGCTTAAAAAAGGGAAATGGAGAAAATCAGTACTATGTCAAGTAAACAAGTCGGAAAAAAAATAACTGTCTTGTGTGAAATTTTACAGCCTTGTTCATTGGTCGATTGCCTGCGGTGATCCAATCCCGATGTAGCTAACAGGGCGATGATTGGTCGAGCCAACTCGTGATATCACCGTTATATCCTTTGCATCAGAACTACTGGTATTGATGATTGACCGTGAATAAAGAGACGTCTATTTAAGAATGGTGCTTTCTGTTTTTAATTTTAACATAATCTACGTTTGACATAGGAATTTATATAGCAGAGGGATCAACTTTAGGAAGAATATTATGAACACCCATTTTTCATGATGAAATGGTTAGGGAACTTTTATCAGTAAAGGGCCTGTTTCCAGTAATGTTAATTCTCCATAGGAGCCTGCCCCCGTATAATTTCTTATCTAGCTCAACTACCGGTTTTTTTCTTTTCCGAAGAATAATTTTACACCTTTCCGACACCAAGATTTCATAATTTCAGTGAAAATGTATTTTTATAAAGTTGTCAATTTCAGCATCAAAGACATAAGTTCGTAAATAAAAGAAGGTTATCTCGAAATTGTAATTCGCAACATAGTATAAATTTCTTTTGATAAATATTTCCAAAACATCGTGTTTATTCATAAAACATAAAAAAAAAAAATCTCGGATGAAAATGCACTTGCAGAGACACAATTATGAAGAAAAATGCCATAAAATTGCAATTTTCTCCCGTTATATAGTTTTGGATGCAAATTTCCATCAGAAAATCGGATAGAGCTTTACTTGTTTCATATGTGTACCAAAAATCAGCTAATTCCATGTGGTGGAACGTTCTCATATCGCCGCCTGAATGTGGTTGTAAATTGAAAGAAAAGGGGAAATGAGTAACAACCTTGTCTGAAACCCTATTATATAGCTTATTATATACAAACTTTTATATTGAATATCAGAGCGGATATTTTCATGACAGTTTTATGATGTGTAACGACTAAATAAACAGTATCGATATAAAGATTTACACTGAGGACACCCTGATACATGAATACTGTTCTATCTCAAGTTGTCCTCTTCTGAATTTTCTGATCGTGTGGCCTTGTACATTTATCCGTATCTTCTTGTCTTTGTCTATACGTTTACGGAATCATTGACTCGACGCTAGCTATTCTTGTCTCACTTTCCTTGTTTTATTGTCCCATCTCCAAAGCGTTGTGGCTCTGTCAGGGTTGGGACCCTGACTTGTCTCACTTTCTTTGTGCCTGCCGACCACGCCACATCGAATAGATAGATTATCCATATGAAATACTTTATTTTGTTCTAAGTAATCAATCAATTCTGCGCTTCTTGGAGGTATTGAATGTGATTTATTATATTGTCTTGTTATTTTGTGTAATTAGTTGTTCGTTATTTATCACACATTTTCGCATAATTGTACCAAACTACTAAGTATTAGCTGTTTACAGCAATCATCGGTGGCTTGCTATTTTGTTACTTTATCGACGCTTCATAAACCAATCGTTATTGTTTCAAGATGGAGGGTAAATGTGTTGGAGAAGGGTGTCAAGTATACTTCAAGAAACGTAGTGGCAATAAGAACAGAAGTGCACGCAATGTAAATAGTCCACAATATAAATGGCTCCTAGATACGCTGGTGCAACAAGGATTGATGTCAGCAAAGGAACAAGCACTTATTTGCCAGAAGTGCTACATGAAGTATCTTCGGAACAAAAATCAGCCTGAACCTGAACCCGAGCAGAACCAGGAAATAGAGGAAGAAGACGACTCCCCGTCCCATATCCTGCCGTTGCTGACCCTTCATGATCTTTTGAATGGATCATCTTCACACAAAAAATGCTGTCTCTGTCTTGTTACCTTTGCAAGAAATGGAACAAAATCATCAGTCTTACCAAAACGTGCAAGACATCACCTGATCTATTCACACAAACTGTGGTGTCCCACCTCATCCCGCGTCTGCTCCATTCACCTTATTGGTAACGACTTAGATCCGTCTACAGAGGTTGTCCTTGATGGTAGAGGTTCCTTGGAATCTCAGTTACCATCAAAATCGTCCGAAATCATTAATGACCTCCTAGAGGTGTCGCACGTCCTTTCACAGAACCAGTCTGCGTTTACAATAAGCTTTTCTTCTCTTGATGACTCGGCATGCATGGCCTGGACAGGTTGGTCCAAAGATCAGTTCCTCGAAATCCACTCGCACTGTTCCCCATATCTTTCATCTGGTATATATACCAAGACTACACACGATGCTCTATTACTGTTCTGGGTAAAACTGAAAACCGACATTTCCTGGAGTCAGTGTTCTTCTCTTTTTGGAATTTCCAAGTCAAGTGTGTCCAAAACTTTCCACTCCATAGTACAGGCATTAGACACATCGATAGTCCCACAATTTCTAGGTCCGGATCACTTGACAAGAGAACAGTTGCTCGGGCACAATACTGTCTTTTCAGAAGCATTTTTTGGAGATAAAGCCACTGCCATATTAGATGGCACCTATATTTATATCCAGAAAAGCTCCGACCACAAGCTCCAGAGAATGTCCTACTGTGGCCAGAAGAAGAGAAACTATCTCAAATTCATGAGCATCGCCTTACCAGATGGCTACATTCTGGACACAGTAGGACCATTCACTGGCAGCGAAAATGATGCTACAATTACAAAAAAAGTCATGGACAAGCTAGTTACTTGGCTACAACCAGACGACAACGTTGTCGTTGACCGAGGTTTTAGAGATGTCCTACCAGTTCTCGAAGCCTCTGGCCTCAATGCTAGCATGCCGTCATACCTGAAACCCGGTCAAAGTCAACATTCTGACGTCCAAGCAAATCTTGACAGAACTATCACCAAATCGAGGTGGATTGTGGAATCCTATCATGGTCGTCTGAAACACTGGACGTTCTTCCGAACGCAATTGGTGTCTAACAGCTTTATCAATGTCATCGAGGCTTTGCTTCGAACCGTCACAGCCTGTCTGAATGGTATTAGAGGACCGATCTACCAGAGATCTCCAGAGAGAGATGCCAAAGATAGGCTAATGGCTGAACGTATGAAGGACCGTTTGACAACACCGAATGGTTTAGCTCAGAGAGTCAAGACAGATCCGGATCTATCTAGACGGGCAAGGTCCGAGTTTGTCAAGATGGATGCATCTTCCGTACTGTTTCCCCGTCTCGATCTTGATTACTTGAGAACCATTACGTGTGGAACGTATCAGATATCTCTGGCTCCTGGTTACATCGCCGAACATTTAAGTGATGACGGAGACTATGAGGTGTGGCTTTACCAGCACTCCCCAGACCTTCTCCGATGTCAAATACATTCTCGACACAAAAGCCAAACGAAATATAACGTTTGGATACGGTTCACCGTTTCACCCGATGTTGAGGCCCCAATAAAGGACTACTACTGCCAGTGCCCAGTTGGAGAGAGAACGATGGGAATGTGTGCGCACATCTCCAGTATCTTGTACTACCTTGGGTATTACAGGACGCTGGAAAACCCTCGACCATTACAACCACAGGTAAAGAAATTCCGACAAAACTTGAAATAGTTTTCCATGCGGCAACGGAGTGCATATGTCGAAAGTATGTTTGGGGCTCGATATGAAAGATCCCCGTTACCATGTGACTAACCAAACTTATAAATATAGGTATTATACAATCGCCCGTAGCTATGAACACTCCCGTAAATGCGAAAACCAACCAAAATCATAAGGAACACGTTTTGTTTGTTGTTCTGTCTATTTGTCAGCCAATGTCTTCAACCACGGGGACTTGTGAAGTAGCCATCTTGGATTTTTTTTATGAAAAAGTGTTTCTCTCACTTTTTTTCATATCTGTGTACATATTCTCAACATACCGAGCAAATACTCTCGTTTTTTTGTTAATTATCTAAAGAAAGTCGAAAATCGGCAATTCAACCATAGGCTAATTCAACCCAACATTTGAAAATGTTCCACCACTTACATTTTGATGATTTTTCCTCTCATCAATAGCATATTACGTACTGTTTAATAGGATAAAAATTGGTTTGCATCCAACGCCCATAAAAGGGTGTATTCTCTAAAAAACACAGTTTTTGTGTCTAAAATGTTATCATCGAAAATGGCATTTTTGAGATTGTTTCTTCCATAAAACAGCCAAATGGCGCGATGGAAACATGATTTTTTGTCACAATCATGCCATGAATGTATTCTTTACGGTGACCATCATTTGATTAGATTTTCATTAATATTTTACATAACATGCACATTTTATCAACACTTAGACAGCTTCTGAAAGGTACAACTTTGAGGAGCCATAAAAAACAAACCAAGTGACCTAAATCTTTATACTTTATAGATNAAAAAAACATAATAAATCAAAGAGTTCGTCTATTATTGTATTGAAAAAGAAATGCAAAGGAAAAACAGTTTTTTTTATTTAGCGTAATCTCTATGTGAAACTTTTACATAGTTAATTCCCCGGTTATCGGATTATACTGACGTTGTAAATTTTCTATCAATCTAAGATTAATGAACAAAGTGTTATATGAATCGTCGTTAGTCTTGTCACAACACACAACATGAACGACAACCCAGAACGAGGCTGGTACATGTGTGATACATCAATGGTATGAGTGCAGGTAAAACTAGTCGATAAACATTGTTAACTGCAAAACTAAATGATAAACTGATATCAACACACAAAGTACGGTTGTGTACCTTGTGTGCCTTAATTGGCCTTACAACTCTTGTAGTGTAAATTTTACTTAGTTAGACATTGGGTTGACCTTGTACGGCCAAGCCGACTTTGGCATTTGTTACTTTCCGTTCTTGACAAGTAAACAAGCTATTGAAAATTCTAGCCAAAGTGCAATAAGACTAGAAAAGGTATAATCAAAGTATTACCTACAGATTATTTAACTTCAGGTTTCTACATCAATAGTGCTGAAATGTTTCATTTGATTTAGGATCTAACATATGTCTTTACATGGATGGAACGAACGTTTCAGTAATAACAGGAGGTAAGAACAAGGAATGTTTCATTTTTAATTCATTCAGTAAATACATTTCATCGGTCCTTTCTGTTATGTTACCTGCTAGCCTTATCAGCGGGATTTCGCTTAGAGGCGAGCTTGACACCATGTTGTTTTGGTTAGAAACGAGGCGTGGCTGTAGTGCGATGGGAGGAGCTTAACACGATTGATCAGGATTCTATCGCAGATTAGAACATGGTCCGTATCCAATCAAAACACGCGTTACAAACAAGTCGTGTTAGAATATTACTTTTATCTAATGAGTTTCGTTATATTGTTCTTTCCCGTATTGATGTGTTTTCATTTTGCTTGCAATTCAACCTTTTTAATGTTTGGATGAAAGTGCAATTTATGTTGACCAAAGTTGTAAACGAACAGACTTTAGCACCCTTCTCCGTCATTTTCAACAGTAGTTGGGAGGATTGGTCGAGTGGTAAACAGTCCAGCCCTCAACGCAGGCAGCCGGGGTTCGATCCCCGAAGTCGCCGTACGCATGGAATATTAAAGAAAGTGTTTTTCTCCTGCCCACACAACTCCAACAACCCAGGTGGAGTATAAATTGGTCTGGGGTGGGTGTTGCGGTATCTGTGTTGAATCATTCAAGTGAGGACATCAGAGGTGGCACTATAAATGATACCGTTGGAAGTGTGAGCCACTACCAACAGAACACAATACATCTCCAGCATACACACAGGCATTCACACATAGGGAGATATTAGCAAGGTGGCATAGGACTAGTAGTTAGAGCCTGATAAGACAGTTCCTGCCCGTTCCTCAAAACATGTATTGATTATTGTATATTCTTATTGTATTGATTATATGAATTGTATATCTATGTACTGTAAAGCGCTTTAGAGTGGCTTTTTCTAGCTAGATAGGGCGCTATTTCAAACGTTGTATATTATTATAACTGTTATTGTTAGTTTAAACCAATATGGATTTCCTACATGCTGGCCTCTAGCATCACCGATTAGTCCTAGAAGGAGGAAACAGCTGTATAATAATGTCATACCGTATCTGTTACTTTGTACAATTATCTGTGTATGTTAAATCCGTTCATCTTTTATGTGATTTTACAAAAGTTTGTCCAACGTTATTGTTCAATTTTCTTAAACAAATTCGCGGCATCGCAATGCACTTTCTAACATATAACAACCCTATTAAGATACACCATTGGCTGATTTTACCGATTTATTTGGCCGCGATGGTCAAGTGGTTAAGGCGTCTGACATTCTGCTACCACTGGTCCTCCACCACTGGGTCGCAGGTTCTAAACCTCAATACGTGGGGCAGTCGCCAGGTACTGGCCGTTGGTCGGTGGTTTTTCTTCGGGGACTCCGGCTTTCCTCCACCACTTTAACCTGGCACGTCCTTAAATGATCGTAAATGTTAATAGGACGTAAAATACAAACAAACCAAACCAACTGATTTCACTTTATTTAATCAAGTAATAGTTGCTTATATTTGGTCAAGTATAAGTCTTTTAATAAATTATGGTAAAATATTCTTATAACTGCTTCTTCGTGGTTTATATTTAATCACTATGTCGGAAAAAACCTTGATCAATGTGAAAAAATAATTTTGTCATCCTTTTTCGTTTTATTTCTTGTTCATATCATATGTCCGTTATAAATATAAGCTGATAATGTGAAGATATTGTTTTCACATGTCCGTTATATTTGATATAGCGTCCTTTCTAGCTAAAGCGCTTTACAGTACATAGATATACAATTTTATACAGTCAATGCAATTAGCATATATATAGTAATAAATACAATATTGAGGAATTCGCAGGAGCTGCCTTATTAGGTGCTAACTACTAGTACTATGCCACCTGGCTATTATCTCCCTATGTATGTATGCCTGTGTGTGTGCTGGAGATGTATTGTGTTCTGTTTGTAGTGGGACCGTGCTTCCAACGGTATCATTTATAGTACCACCTCACTTGCACAGATACCGCAACACCCATCCCAGACCATTTTATACTCCACCAGGGTTGTTGGAGTTGTTTGGGCAGGAGAAAATACTTTCTCTAATATTCCATGCGAACGCGACTTCGGGGATCGAACCACGGCCGCCTGCTTGGAAGGCCGGAGTGTTAACCACTCGACCAATCCGCCCATAATATATATATATATAAGCTGATACCGATCATAATAAAGACGTAAATATAAATCGTATTAATTTGTCATATTTTTCTTTCCAATAAATAGGAATGTCAGAGAAAGGATCCAGTCTATTTATAGAAGTCACGAATTTTCCTGAAAATATGCCATGATTTATGTGTTACGTCAAAATAGTTCATTAATTAATCCTAACATGGATCATTTCAACGCACGATCTGTTGGACGATGTGTGCTGTTATTTAGCAAGCTTTTCATATTTTAACATTAATGTGTTTTTTTTATAATTCGAGCTAACAGATCATTAATGGAGTTTTGATATTTCAGCGTACTTGGAATGTCATACTGTTGCCACGATATTGACGTAATAAACAAGGTTCACGTGTGAACAAATCTGCCAGCGAAATGTTGTGACCTCCATTCTTTATTTGACGTCAACAAGATTAATATACACACTGTTTGTTACACAAGCTGGTTATTTCCAAAATAATCTAGATGTAAACATTATTTATCATGACGCATCATGCAAGCTGTAAAAAAATAGTGATATTATTTTGGGAAGTGGGAAGAAAAACATCACCCCATATGTATATTATTATAAACATCATTGCAATGTAAAACAGTTACCATGAACATATAAACACAATGCATTTCAATTGTTAAAAACAAAAATATAATATGGAACACACTTGTACTTTCTCCCACCTTGTCATGCATATATAAGATATTGTATTTTTAGCTAATGTCCACAACATTAAATTTCGAAAGTTCCTCGTAAAGGAATTTCTTTGGAAAGAATTTGTTTTCCCATATTATTCCTGACAAGTGATTGGTCAGACGTGCATCACATGTCCACCGATGAAAAACAGATATTGACTTGGGGCGCGTGACTGGGTGTTTCTAAAAATAGGATTTGACGTGTCTCCAAAACGAACGCACCGTCCCGCTTCCGTAGCTTTTTTGTTGTGTATTTTTTTTCAGATTTGTTATATTACTGAGTTGAAAATAATAAAACAATTGTATCCTTTAACTTCATTCGATTCCTGGATTAATCCATGTGTGTACCTCAGCCATATGTTATAATTGAATGGTATAACGATACTGGGTTGTTTGCTTTTGTGCTTGTTAAACTTATCTTTGCTGGGGTTTTGTTTTTTACAAGAAAGGCATTTTAATTAATTGACAACATATTTGTTATAAGTCTATTTAGTTAAAATTGATAAATTGTTTTTAAAAGCTTACTGGTGTATGACTATGTATAACATCTCTATTACCTTAAATTAACGTCTTATACTTATTTCTTTGAATGTCAATCATAAATTCATTTAACATCAACATATACAAACAGACATTTGTGTAAGTAAAACAAAAATCGATAATAAATACTAATACTAACAAAGTAATTATGATCCGCGAGCATCCTTAGTTCCTGAAAGTGGAACTTGCTAACCCTCGATTTGTCTTCAGAAGATCTTTCCTTTCCTATTCAGATTTAAAACTCTCACACATATGTAACTTATTAAACAATATTTACATTTGCCCCCGCGCCGTCCCATTACAACAGTGTTAGAGGGCAAGTGTAATTATATAGGCTATACTTACAACTGCTCGACTATAATTACAACTGCCTGTTTCAGGTGTAGGAATATGTTAACAAACAAAATGGCCGCCTGAAATGTATTTTGAGGCAGGGCAAATGGTTTTTGTAGGAATATGTCTTAAAAAAGAAAAATATGTAAATATAAAAAATACCTGGTTGTCTGGATGTAATTATTGTTGATATAATTACAAGTGGCCTCTGGCAAATCTACCATAAAACCCTAGCGGGTTTTATGGGATTTGCCAGAGGCCACTTGTAATTATATCAACAATAATTACATCCAGACAACCAGTTATTGTTTAAGTAACACCCAAAGCACACACATGCACACCCCACTCACAACCTCAACTCACACACGCAGTTGATCGCACATTTAAAATTTAGTTAAAGGTATGTCAAAAGTGAATATTTTAAAATTCATCTTCGCCTTTGAAACAATAATGATGTTACCGCAAAGAAGGCAAAACATGACAGCTAATTGAAATTATTCACAAAAAATATCCTAGGTAAGAGCTAAACTTTATAAATCAAATCTGCTATCATGTTTTTTGTACCCACATAAGTCTGTACAATACACATAACATATAGAACACTTTATTATATAATACAAGCATATTGAACAAACTACTTATAAATTGAAATCGTTAACAATTACATGTCATTGACGGTAGCTAGCTATACAGAGACAGGGGACGTCAAATAAGCCCGGTCTTATATATTTTATTCATTACTGCGTAAATACAGGAGGTAACATATCATTAGAAGATGGCAAAACCTTGGACAGACAGATAAAGAACTCAAATTTACCAGTACACACTTGAAATCATTGATAAGATTAACCTCAACAAAAAAGCAGGTAAGCTTAATGATTTTTGTTTATGTTATATCGGAAAGACTGCTGAATCCCTGAAAGATGATTACACATACACAAACACATTCAGACATTGTAACTTGATCGGGATAACCCTCTTCAATCTTGTCACGTTAGAACAATAGACAGGTGAGCGGACTTCTTTATTGAACTACAGTATCATGAACTGTATTGTTAGAAGTACAATGCAAAAGTGGCCAGGCCATTTCTATTTTATGCTAGACATACCTGTAATAAATCTTTGATAACAACTCTGTCGAGAGGTGATGGCATGTGACTGGTTTAACAAATATGTCATGTGATGGTTTTTTTTTAAATATGTGGCATCAGCTGCTAAAGATCTTTCCGTTATTCCGTTAGAACAGAGTGTGTGTTAACAAATATGCTTAGATTTCTGCCATATAGTCACTTTGTTCATAAGATTGTGGGGAAGTATGAGGGAGGTCAGTAGAATCATCTCAATCCTGAAGGTTCTCCTTAACAACGGGAAGGAATGCTTTAAAGTCACTCATTCTGAGGAAATACGACTAGTCGATCAGTGTAAAACTTTTTGTGATGTCGCCACGTAGTCTATTGGTAAAACACACACTCATTCCGAGGATATATGGCTAGTCAATCATTGTTAAACGTTATATGATGTCACCACGTAGTCTATTGGTAAAATAAACACTTTTAGTAAAATAAACACTCCTCTTGAGGGTATATGGCTAGTCTATCTGCAAAACTGTAGTCTATAGGTAAGTAAAGTATTGGTGTTTTATTAATTGTCTGTGCCTGGTGATCAATGTGCTGTTTTACGTGTAAACAACCCTTGTACCCCCTGATTTACCTGACTGGATCCATATTTGCTTGGTTATGAAGTAGTGAGGATATGACAATGAGAAATTAAAAGATTTGATACTAGTTCTTGGTTAAGAAAATGCAAACGAATCAATTCGATCGATCGAGGAAGGGAGGACCTACTGGACAGAGAAATTGGGCTGTCAGGCTTCTACCCAACCATGACGTTGGTCATCATGTAAAAGAGGTTAATTACTACCACCAGCCCAGTCGTATACCTGCTAACTAGATTACCCCTTAGTTGTATGTTTGGGGAACACAGTAGGTCTAGGGAAATGGGTTGGAGTTGGGGTTGTTTTTTCTAAATCGACTACCTGACGTGTATACATGACGAATGCAAGGTAAGCTTTTTAGATGTACTCTCAACGAATCAAAACGATATTAACGAGTCGGTTATACTATCGGAAGACGTTACCCAAAATGATATGGATGATTGCGTTACGCGATTTTCAAACGTATTGCTTCGAGCAATGGACCCCTTTCTCTCGCGACCGAGTAGACACAGGGACGACAAGCGTGCGGGAGCAATGGGTCGAGACCAGGTAAATAAACAAGTTAGGTATGATACAGGTATATCCGAGGACAAACCATGGTTTGACCCTGATTTGAAACATGTATGGAATAATTATAAAAATACATTGAGTTTGTTTAATAGTTCTAAGTCTGTAGAGAATCATAACAATTTAATTTTAATAAGAAAAGATTGTACAAAGCAGCAGAAGCAAAGAAAAAAAGAATGTACATGAAATATGAAGGTGATAAGCTTGAGCATCTAAGATAGTATAACCCGAGACAATTTTATAAGAGATTTTCGTCGCCTAAAGCAGCTGGACCTCAAATGAGTATGGATAATTTGTACGACCATTTTAAGACTTCGTCATCTGAAAATGTTAATAATTCAGATGTAACAGAAAATAGTGGTGAGTTTAATTCCAATGATAACTCTATTCCAATTTATGATGAATTAGACTGTCCTTTTACGGTGTATGAGATAGCTAAAGCGATAAGTAACCTAAAACGGGGTAAATCACATGGACTTGATGGAATTTTAAATGAATGTTTCGTAGTTGGTAAAAATGTACTATTACCTGTTTTGAGTGTACTATATAATGGCATTTTTAATTCTGGATGTTTTCCCTCCGAATGGTCTATAGCTGGTATTACGCCAGTTCATAAGAAAGGAGATAAAGTGACCCTAACAATTTTAGAGGTATTAGTTTAGTAAGTTGTCTAGGCAAACTATTTACATCAATTTTGAATACGAGGTTGGTAAAATGGTCGGAGTCTTATGATATAATTACTGATGCACAGTTTGGTTTTCGCCCTGGTCTTAGCACTGTTGATGCCGTTTTCGCTCTGCATTCAGTTATTACAAAATCTTTTAGTGAAAATAAACGGCTATATTGTTGTTTCGTGGATTTTAGAAAGGCGTTCGACTACGTTGATAGGATCAACTTGTGGTATAAGTTATCGAAGTTGGGAGTAAGAGGGAAGCTGCTGCAAGTCATCAAGTCTATATATAATCATGTTAGGTCTTGTGTGAAATTCAAAGGCTGCTTATCAGACTTTTTTGATAATGATATCGGATTATTGCAAGGGGAAATTCTGTCTCCGATACTTTTTTCCATGTATGTGAATGATTTTGAATCGTTTTTTATCTCGAATTGTAGTAGCTATTATACCTTTGGAGAATTAAGCTTATTTCTTATGCTATACGCAGACGATTTAGTGTTGTTATCGGAGACGGTTGAGGGTTTACAGGAACTGTTGGATAATCTCGCTAGTTATTCTGAGAAATGGAAATTAACTGTCAATATTGATAAGACAAAAATTGTGGTTTTTCGAAAAGGCGGGAAAGTTCGAAATAATGAAATTTGGTTTTATAATGGCAAAACGGTTAGTTGTGTTGATCAATTTACATACCTAGGTGTGCAATTTAAGTTTAACAATAAGTTCAATAGTATTCAGAAACAATTAGCTGACCAAGGTCGTAAAGCTATGTTTGCTTTATTATCAAAATGCTCCAATCTTAGTCTTAATTTTAAGACCATGTTACATTTGTTCGATACATATGTTATTAGCATATTAAGTTACGCATGTGAAGTATGGGGATCCATAAAAGGAATAGACATTGAGAATGTGCACTTGAATTTCTGTAAGAGACTCCTCAAAGTTAAAAAATCCACATATAATGCAATGGTATATTTCGAACTTGGTCGCTTGTCTTTAAAATGTATCAGAAAATACAGAATCATTAAGTATTGGTTTAAGTTACTCGACTCGAAAAATTGTATTCTGAACTGTGCATATTCTTTTTTATCAAAACAGATTACATGTTCTTGCTTTAACTGGGTACACCATGTAAAAATGAATTATTTGCTTTGGGCTTTGGTGATGTATGGTTAAGCCAATCGTCGACTAATGTTAAATTAATTTTACTGCTTATTCGTCAAAGAATGTTTGACCAAGGTCAACAACATTTAAGAGGTTTACTAGATACTTCCTCTAAGTGTTTTTTTATACAAGTGTATCGTAGACCACTTTTCCATTCAGTATTATTAAACCAAATATATTCCTAAGAATTATAGAATTAGTCTAACAAAGTTACGAATGTCTGCACATTCATTAGCAATCGAGACCGGTAGATATCGCAACGTTATTCGAGAACAGAGATATTATACGAACTGTAATTCGGCTACAGAAGTCGAAGATGAATATCATTTTATTCTGATATATGTAAAACCTACCAAAACTTAAGAAGTCGCCTTATTAAAAAGTACTACTGGAAAAAGCCATCCATGTTTAAATTTATACAATTATTGTGTGTTAACAATACTAAGGAATTATGTCAACTTGGTAAATATATTTTTGAAGCTAATAAGTTAAGAATCTAATTTATTTACTCCACTCTCTCACTGTGTATTGTGAGCCGTGTTATTGTGTATATTATGCATTGTATTGATAGGTTTGTACTGATGGGCCGTAAGGCCGAAAGTTAATAAATTAATTGAATTGAAAATGACAAAGAAATCGAAATCAAACTTACTCATATTTTTGCTACGGTTTCCTAAAAGCAGGCAACTAAGGATTATCAAACTTAAATTAAATACACGTCTTATTTTTTAGAATTACCATCTATATATGGGCATGTTATGACATAAGGTTTTTCCTAGGATGTTTTATATTCTTGCATTGTTTGCATATAATTTCGGCTCAGTAAAGTAATTATTCTAGTACTTTGATGGGACTGATGGAGTATAAAACAGAGGAGCGAATTATTCTTCTTTTATCGTTTTATTGATAACAAAACCCCAGCGTTAACCATATCACTTAACAAATACCCTTCCTCTCCCTCCCCCCCATCATTACACTACAAAAATTAAATGAGGGTGTGTTATGTGTTGGTGTTGATGTTATGTAATGTGAGGGTGTGTACTGTTAGGGTGTGTTATTTATTGGTGTTGGTATTGATGTTGTGGTATGTGATGTTGTTTAATGTTAGGGTGTGTTATGTGTTGGTGTTGATGTTGTGTAAGGTGAGGGTGTGTACTGTTAGGGTGTGTTATGTGTTGGTGTTGATGTTGGGTAATGTGAGGGTGTTTAATGTTAGGTTGTGTTATGTGTTGGTGTTGATGTTGTGTAATGTGAGGGTGTGTAATGTTAGGGTGTGTTATGTGTTGGTGTTGATGTTGTGTAATATGAGGGTGTGTGATGTTAGGGTGTGTTATGTGTTGGTGTTGATGTTGTGTAATGTGAGGGCGTGTAATGTTAGGGTGTGTTATATGTAGGTGTTGATGTTGTGTAAGGTGAGGGTGTGTACTGTTAGGGTGTGTTATGTGTTGGTGTTGATGTTGTTTTTTGTGAGGGTGTGTAATTTTAGGGTGTGTTATGTGTTTGTGTTGATGTTGTGTAATGTGAGGGTGTGTAATGTTAGGGTGTGTTATGTGTTGGTGTTGATGTTGTGCTATGTGATGTTGTGTAATGTTAGGGTTTGTTATGTGTTGGTGTTGGTATTGATGTTTTGTTATGTGATGTTGTGTAATGTTAGGGTTTGTTATGTGTTGGTGTTGATGTTGTGTAATGTGAGGGTGTGTAATGTTAGGGTGTGTTATATGTTGATGTGGTTGTTAGCTCACGTGGCCCGAAGGGCCAAGTGAGCTTATGCCGTGGTGCGACGTCCGTCGTCTTTCCGGCGCCAACGTTCAGTTTAAACAACTTCCTCTGAATAACCAAGAGGCCTAGGGCATGATGGCGTTAAGGGCTTCCAAAAGGTTCAGGGTAATAATAAACAGCTACCAAGTTTGTTCAAATGAATGACCTTGACTTATATTCAAGGTCACAGGGGTCAAATATGTTCAAAACCTTTAAACAACTTCTGAGGAAGAACAAAAAAAAAACATGGAATAAAGGGTTACCAAGATCGTTCAAATTAATTACCTTGGCATTGGCTCAAGGTCACAGGGCTAAAATATGTCCAAGGCTGACGATATTCGGCCAGAAACATGCTCAGATGAGAAACTTTGAAGATTGCTCTAATGAATGAATTTCACCCATATTCGAGGTCAACGGGGTCAAATGTGCTGAAAACTTTCAAACAACTTCTCAAAAAGCAAAAGGATGGTGTGTTTTTTTGCCATAGCCTACTCAGATGGTGAGCTATCAAGTTTGTTCATGTGGATGATCATGACCCACTTTTATTCAGTTCACATATGGCCAAATGTATATAAAAACTTCAATAATCAAAAGATCTAGGATGGCGATATTTGGTTAATTGCATGATGAGATGAAGGGCTCTATTCAAACTTAATGACCTTTTCAAGGTCACAGGGGTCACATAGGTTTAAATATTTTAACATGATCATCTGGTTAACTTACAGTCATACATTTTAGTCCACTTTAAGGTAACATGGGAGATATTAATACCAAGTGAGCAATGTAGGCCCAATGGGCCTTTTGTTTGAAGAAACAAAATCGTTTTTGCGAAAGTCGCAAAAATTAGAACCCTGCAGCAAAACATGCTTCCCTATTGAACAATGTTCCATAGGGTCCTATTATCTTTTTAAATGACGTTGAGTTTCGATTTTTCTCTAGTATTCTGTGGCTGTGGTGTATATAAAAATGTATGTATTATATATCATATTTTAACAATTTCGTTAAGACTTTCTAATATACTATACACTTATTCAAGGATTAAAGTTAAGCTTGTGTTCGGTTCACTGGTGTCGGAACTGTATTTTCATTCAACCGAGTTCTAAACGACATAATGGCTGCTATACACAAGTCCGCCTGGCTAATAAGGACCGTGTACTGGAGCAAGCTGTTAAAACTGTGTGAACGAGTAACCATGGAGATGGGAAACGTTTACAGAAGTGAGTTTGTGATACTGTGTTAACGATGTGTCATGGAGATTGCGTGTAAGTATTGGTTCAAAAAACGTTTCCTCAGATTGGCAAATACACTACATACACATGTATGTGTATATATATGAGCTTAAATGCAAAAAAACATGTGGCGTGAATATACGTGATCTCGTCCATGATACAGTCAACACTTGCGTGAGGATTGTGCTTACATTATTTGCTGTATTATTGTGGACACAACGCATACCTGTGGATAAACACCTCCATGGTAAGTATAGACAAGTAACGCTCCGGAAGACATAGGTTCATATTTTGTTCGAAACTCTTTGTTATGTGGGCGAGAAAAAACACTTATGTTTTTGATTAATCCACAAGGCAAGCCATGGTCAGGAGGTAATACGGTCGATTAGTGCTTAATATATACTCGCATAGGGATCTATGACCTGGAAACGTCGCAGGCTTGCACGGTATCTAATCCCACTTACAATCATACACGATGTTATCTTCTCACTTCTACATTGTATGTATTCTACTCAAGCTAACAGGGCTTTGGTAAAAAGGCGTTGCCGTCAAAGGTTAATTTGGTACGTGCATTACAGGAACTGTATACAAAACAGGGAAAATATTATTATAACACTGTATAAAAATAGAAAGATTGCACAATCATTTTTGTTTAAGGTACAGTATAATGAATTGAATATTTTCATATGAGAAGTGTAAACTTTGAGGTTTTCGTTTATTTATACATCTATTACATCAAGGTCCAAAGGCCTCATTCGATTATAGTTTTGCACTACCGCGTGGCAAAGTAACTACTCTGCCGTGACTGAACCTAATGTCGGTAACGCTCTATTACTGTATCTGTATCAATATAAACAACCCGGCAGGCGGGTGATTACACACAGTCAATTGTATAGGCACACAATTCGCTTTTTCACTACGGTTATTGCTAATTGACTTCTGACTCCTTTCCCTAAGACTGTGATCCCCTTTAAGGGTTTTACTCACATCATACCATTCTACCCTTTTTGATCTTTTGTTTTTTTCTGGGCTTAGCCAGCCGTAAATTTATCGGTACATCTTTTCAAATCTAGATTCTGACACTGATCCATCGTGGAGAACCCAAACGCATTCCTTTGATTACTTTATGGCTATGTTTTCATACAGATAATGGTTACTCATAGTAAAAATTAAGGATTCACACAACTAAATCATTTACTATAAGCTATTACTAAGCTTTTGAGCTAGCTTTTGAGCTAAATAGCTTTAATATTTGAAGTTCAACACTAGTGGCAACTGTCTAGATTGGTTGAAACATACCTGACAAAGGCTTCAAAAAGCATTTTTTGGCGAGTTTAATGTCATATAAGAGCGATGTAGTGTGTGAGTCCTTAACCAATCGGTAACCTACCTTTAGGTTTCGCTTGAGTATATAACTCTATCATGTCATCGACATATGTATATATGTAGGAGGGAAATATACTTGCCTAGTGTATTCCGTCTTTGCGTATCGCAGAGTTATCTTTTCTTTGGGGCAGGGATTGATTGTTGCGTCATTGGTTTTTGCGAGAAAATTACGTCGTTTTCTCAAAAATTGATGACGTTAATCTCACTAACAAGTGATGTAAAAATCAATACCTGCTCAAAAGAGAAGATACCTCTGCAATACGCAAAGACGGAATAGAAGGTTGGGACACGGAGGCTTTGCCGAGATTTTCGAGCCCAAATTGTGAACAAACCCGAGGGTGGATATTTCTTTTTTTTTATGTAATCTAAATTATTACTTATTACCTTAAATCGCTTACCAATAATTTGTTAAAATGTGTAGCCTTTATCTTGTTGCAAAATAGTTACTTCTTAATATTGGACTTATTTCAAAAGGATCTATACAACTGAAAAGAGCCCTCCACAAATTTGTTTATGCAATTTATTAAGAGTATAAACTTCACTTTATAAGTAATGAGTGTAAATAAAATACAACATATAAATAAATTTGTAAAGAAAAACTCAGCGAAAGATGTTCAAATAACGCCAACGCATTGTCTTTGCATTATGACGTCATGGTCAAGTAAGATAGATTTTTCTCTACCATGGGAAAAATCTTACCTATATGACCACCTATGTTAAGAAAAAAATATTTCTTTCCCTGTGTTGGAATTGGTTTTTAATATTCATCCACATATAGTACGTCGACAGGTGTGTTATTAATTGAAATAACATATCCATGAAATATTTATTCGGTTGTACTTTGGACAAATACGTATCTCTGTTGTATTTAATATGTAGCCTTAAAGCCATGCGATTTCAAACTACACAGCGTAGAACTTTTGACAGATCGATATATGATAGAAGATATGGCACCTACAAGATACTTCCTGGAAATTTATTAAGTTTTGCGAGTATTTATTTCTGCGATTGTATTGTAAACAACGACATTCATTTGCGAGAATCTGAATTCACTAAGGAAGAAACATAGCAAGTATAAAATCTTTGTTAAGATTATCCAGAAGATACTATTTTGTCACATGTAAGTTATTTGCATTGTGAACTATCACCATCTTTATCATCGGGTATACACTTTAATTGATCTTCAGGCGTAACTCACAAATCGATTCCCATTTATACCTAGTCTCACCTAGCATACATTTCTAAAAGACCTAGTCTCACCTAGCATACATTTCTAAAATACCGTGTCTCACCTAGCATACATTTCTAAAATACCTAATCACACCTAGAACACATTTCTAAAATTCCTAGTCTCACCTAACATACATTTCTTAAATACCTAATCACACCTAGCATACATTTCTAAAATACCTTGTCTCACTTAGCATACATTTCTAAAATACCGTGTCTCACCTAGCATACATTTCTATAATGCCTAGTCACACCTAGCATACATTTCTAAAATACCTAGTCACACCTAGCATACATTTCTAAAATACCGTGTCTCACTTAGCATACATTTCTACAATGCCTAGTCACACCTAGCATACATTTCTAAAATACCTAGTCACACCTAGCATACATTTCTAAAATACCTAGTTTCACCTAGCATACATTTCTAAAATACCGTGTCTCACCTAGCATACATTTCTAAAATACCGTGTCTCACCTAGCATACATTTCTTTAATACCTAATCACACCTAGCATACATTTCTAAAATACATTGTCTCACTTAGCATACATTTCTAAAATACCGTGTCTCACCTAGCATACATTTCTAAAATACAGTGTCTCACCTAGCATACATTTCTAAAATGCCTAGTCTCACCTGCTTTTAAAAAAAAATGATTTTTTTAATAATGCAGACTTTGTTAATGCTAATCATTATCTTTAAGCAACTGACTGGGAAGATGAGCTCGGTAACACAGATGATATTGAAGTTCTAAATGAAATTGTTTCTAGTAAAATAATGACATGTATTGACAAATTTGTACCACATAAGACTGTAGTAATAAGACCAAATGATAAAATATGGATGAATAATGAAATTCGCCTGAAAATGAGACAGAGAAATAGACAACATTCTAAGGCTAAACAAATTAATACTCCCACTTCATGGGGAAAATATAGACAGCTACGAAATACAGTTATTACCATGATTAGAAATGCAAAACAAAATAATCTTTCAAAATTACAAAACTCTCTTACTGACAAAAGCATTCCTCCTGGAAAATGGTGGCGAATAGCCAAATCTGTTATTAATTCAAAAATTAAAATGATACTGATTATCCTTTGGAAATTAATGGTGAATTGAAAGTACATCCTTTAGATAAATCTGAATCATTTAACTCTTTCTTCACATCTATTTCTACAACTGATAAAACTATTGAAGACGTCCCATCTAGTATTCCTCCTTTCCCCCATCAACTATCAAATATTATGGTTACTGAGCAAGATGTATGTGACCAGCTCCAACTCATTAATGTAAAGAAGCCCCCAGGTCCGGACTCAATTCACCCTAAATTTATCAAAGGTGTATCTGAATCACTTGTTAAGCCTCTGGAATCTGGCTTTTTACCTCAAATCTGGAAAAATGCCAATGTCACTTCTATTTTTAAAGGCAAGGGGGTGAGGAGTGATCCATCTAATTACAGACCTATTTCTATCACACCATTATTTAGTAAAATGCTTGTAAAGATAGTTTTTAAATATCTATTCAATTGTCAACAAACAATATAATTTCTAAAAATCAATCTGGATTTCTCCCTAAAGACTCTACAGTGAACCAGCTATTAACAGAATATGATATAATACTTCAACAACTTGATAGAAGAAAAGAAGCAAGACTAGTTTTTTGCGATATTGATAAAGCATTTGACAGGGTTTGGCATGATGGACTTGTATATAAATTAAAAACGTAAAGCATACATTTCTAAAACACCTAGTCACACCTAGCATACATTTCTAAAATACCTAGTCACACCTAGCATACATTTCTAAAATACCGTGTCTCACCTAGCATACATTTCTAAAATACCGTGTCTCAACTAGCATACATTTCTAAAATGCCTAGTGTAACCTAGCATACATTTCTAAAATACCTAGTCACACCTAGCATACATTTCTAAAATACCTAGTCACACCTAGCATACATTTCTAAAATACCGTGTCTCACCTAGCATACATTTCTAAAATACCGTGTCTTACCTAGCATACATTTCTAAAATACC
>NW_018406816.1:1110865-1198864 GCF_002113885.1 Mizuhopecten yessoensis
GTCTCACCTAGCATACATTTCTAAAATACCGTGTCTCACCTAGCATACATTTCTAAAATACCGTGTCTCACCTAGCATACATTTCTAAAATACCTAGTCTCAACTAGCATACATTTCTAAAATACTGTGTCTCACCTAGGATACATTTCCATATTCACATCTGATAACAATTTAGTTATAGTCTGTTTCAAAATGATGTAGATGGTAGTGTAATATATATTCTTATTAATAACGTATGTCTACTTTAATTAGAGAAATATTCCATTATCTTTGTAAATAATAATAATGACACGCGGTAGTAGATGAAATATGAATATCAAATAAATTAAAAAGGATACATTTATTTTACCTGAAAATAATAGTTTTCACAGTTATCATAACAGGTACAGTACTAGCCGCCTGCATGTTATTAAAATCTTTAATTATTGTTGATCAAGTAAAGCCTCATTAACTTATCTTAATATCAAAGAGTGTTTACAATTCTGTAATGCATTGTCTATAAATTCAACTGATACAATAACAGTTGACTGAATGTTGTTTTATTTGTACGCTTATGCCTGCAGAATTTCAATCTCAAGATGATTTTGTGCGGACATATACACTGTAGAAAGGAAAAAAATATAATTTTCACTTTTTATAATATTACAAATGTCAATATTGTCAACATTTATTCAAACCTTGGGCTATTGGCCCATTATACTGTTGTACATGATGTATAGAGATGATGTGCATTATACAATGTACACAATTAATGAAATAGGTGCTACCTAGAGGCGAACGCTTAATAATATCATACTGTATACAATTTTAATTCATTAAATAACATAGTGTAACCACCTGATAATAGTTTTAAAGTTAGCATTCATATTTTAGATGATATCGCATCGCACACATAGGTTCAATTTTGTATTGAAATCCGCTGGTACACGATATGATTCAATAGAATAGACATGTTTCCCAATGTTATGTAGTATGGATCATGCTTCAATTCGTATCATCATGACTATATGTGTTCCGGTATATTACGGTATATAATGTTAACGAGGACGTTAGCCGATTTAATTATGCATACCAACATAAACCGTTCCCAGCTCTTGCAACTTGGAGCCTTTTTATTTTTTATTCTTAATCATAAAATGACAACATAACAAAGCAAAGTTGCAGAATCAAAAATGAAAAAATAAAAATGGAAAAAAATTGATATTTACATTCAGCTAATTTTAATGTAATGTAGACCACCTTAACGATGACTAGATACATATACAGATGTATCTTGTTCGCAGCATTACACAGAAACTTATATCATGGTTCCATCATTTAATGGAGGCATGTGGTATAGACGGAATAATAACATTTTAATGAAAACTACTTTGAATATGTGTTTAATATTACATTGCATAAATATTGAGTAACATATACAAGATGATGAACCGTTAGCATGAAAATGACCCTTCGTTGTTATTTTAAATCATTACATTATATTAATAAAATACTGGTAACTCGGGCTGAACTTATATCAAGAGACATGTACTGTAGCCAAATTAAACCTTGCATACACCCAACACCTTACCTGTATATAGGAAAATACCAAATGTATGTACGTGAAACGACACCGTATTTTTATTGGTTCATGGTGACTGTTTATCTCTGTTATATGTTGTAATATGTAAATGTTCATATTTCAATCTTGATCAAGGGTCTGATCGCCCTGAAAATTTAATAAGTTTCTGTGTTTGCACTTGCCAGTCGTACTACTGTTTTGTCAATATATATCTTTGTTAATAAGATGTAAATATATGTTTGACTGATCACAGGTAGAGGACATAAGGAATCCATTTGCGATTTTGATTGTTACATTTCATTAAGTGTTAGCTTTCGTTGAGCTACAATATTCTAACTCATTTTCTTATTTCAGGTGCAATTAAAACATGTTCACAGATCTTTAGGAATACTATTAACCAGTCGAAGCAACTCATATGCTGAGATGGAGCAAAGTGTCACAGACGTTGAGAGGAATGGAAGCAGGAAACGACAGGTATTTCAGCGTGTATTTCAGAAGATTCGTACTAACCCTGATTACAGAGAACGAGTCCTGTTGACGATATGCATCTACCTATCATTTACGGTCATTGTAAGTATAACAATTGGCACTACGTTAGCATATTCATTGCTCATATTGAATACAATGCAAGAAATTCAATCTTCACGTTCCTCACACAAATGTGTGTAGCTCACAATACGCCTGAAAGCATTCGGTGAACCCTTATTTTTGTTACAAATATGCATTTTGTAACATTATAATCGTATTGGTATCTTGTCTTGTTAATAGGGTCACGATCATATTCATTTTGTCCATTGTTAGAACGCTTAGCAATCAGGTCTTCACTCCAAGCGATTGCTTTATTACAGCCGTTATCTTATTAGATATTGTTTTTAAGGAGACAATCATTTCCTTTCATTATGTTTGTTAAATATTTCAACATTTTTTTTCCGCAACAATTAGGGAAAATAATGAAATTTGTGGCTACGTCCTTTTGATTGTTTTTGATATAGCTGTTATGACCCTATGAAAACCACAGGCTGATTCTACAATGTAACATTCCTCATTCTTATCAACTGAAAGTTATTTCAGACAAATTACCCATTTATATTTTTCATTTTCGCAGAACTAGATAAACTGATCAAAATTAACGGTCAAATTATACAGAAAGTGAAAAGACCTTTTTAGATTTTTCTGACATATCCAGCTAAAGAGATTTAAGCTTCAATTCAGTTTCATAATTTTGTCACGTTTACCTGTATTATATCAGGTTAAAGTGTTTATGCATGTACACATGATAGAATATTACCTGTTTGGATTTAGCCCGGTGTTACATGTGAAATAGTTTTATCACAAATTAGTCATACTGCAAAACATATTTAAACTCCCGGAATATGCCATTATTGTCACCAGTATCCCCATTTTACTCGTGAAGTTACTTCATTGGAGTATAAAATGATTACAAAAACGCATGTGATGTATTACATAAATAACATACGGTTACCATATCATTCTTTTACTCTTATGCAATATTGCCAGAAACGTAATAAATCCTTTACTTCCACATTTCCACGATCAGATATCATGCTAGTTACCTTCATTATGACAACTAAGATCACCTTCCTATCCAACTTTTCAAGAATTGGCGACTTCAATTTCAACATTTATTCCTCAATAGCAATACATCAGCTTCTCCATTTAAGGAGTTTAAACGTCAAAGTTGATTTATTACTCCACTTGATCTGATAGACATAAGGCATAAACAACATATGTTACTTGGATTCAATGTTTTGGTTGGTTATTTCTTTGTAGTCAAGCTAGAGGCTAACCAGAAAGTATTAAAGATGCATTGATTTGAAATATAAACCACTTTATCCTACAGTTCACCCTCGGGGACCTAAATACTCGTCGACAGCAGTGTAAATCATTCTGAACTAATTTTCCCCATTTGTATTTTAGTATCCGACACAAGTTTATAGTTCATGATCTTCACATTTTTGGATCGACAGGGGTCGTCATGACGGTTACCACATGTGGTGCAGGAAATATATATACTTGTCGCGTTTTTCAATACTGTATAACGCTTTAAGTTCGCATGGTTAATTTTTTCGCGTTTTCGTTTAAGGAACATGTACGTGGGGTTAAATTTCGCTGTACACCCTATTCCGATATTTCGCGGATCACTTACAGTGTATATATCAAGATAATTTTAAGTCAACGTTATTCCAGTTTGATGTGCAATGTATTTTGAGTATAAACGTTTGGGAGTAAATCCATTTCGAAACAGGAACACAGCTTGGCAATGTGTGTGTAAATTTTGCGTTGTGTATATACTGTCCCGACTTTCGTCATGCACAGTGACTTCACTCGGAAGAGTTCACTGTAGTGGAACTGATCCTACGGTAAAGGTAAAAGTGCCTTTGGCCAAATATCGTACACAGGTAAGTACTAGTATGCGTAAATATTTCGATAGCGAAAATAAAAAACGCGAAATATAACCGCTATACAGTATTGTTAAATGATATACCAATGGTATATGTCACGCATTGTCCTATTGTTTTGAATTTGATCATTTAAATCGATACTTGGATTGTCCAATACTCAAAATCATATGTTTTACTTTAAAAAGTGTTGATTAGGCACCTAATTCTTTTTGTTGTGATGGTGAAAAATGTAAGGATTTCTTTGTTTGGGTGCCGTTGTTATTTGATCCATATGAATCTGTTGTTATGGCCAGGGAGGTACCAAGGGTCAGCTGGGTCCGGCCTTACTGGACCTGATTGCCATATCCGGTGTAGACCTGGCGAAGGGAGCATTCATTGTCACCTCTCTGTATCTTGGCTATACCATCGGAGCCGTGCTGAATGGCGTCCTGTATTACCGTTTCCGGCGGACTAGTCTCTTCTCATTCTGCTGCTTCTGGATGGGTATAATGACCTGCGCCATTCCTTGGTGTTCAAATTATGCTCTGATGCTAGGAGCGCATGCTTTTTTGGGCTTATTTCAGGGTGTAGTTGACGCAGGTATTCATGAATCTACTAAATATGCGTTCATTCTATAAATGTTTAACCTTTTTGTGTAGAACACAATAAAATTCTACCACAAATAAACACCACAATAATCATTTTCACTCTTTTAATACAATTTATAACTATATTTTACAGTTAATAGTTTTTTCGATCAATCATTTACCTTCAAATGCTTCAACATATGAGCTTATTAATTATCGATATTGATGATAATGACAGCTATATATATTACTTTATGACTGTAAGTCACTACATTTGACTGTTAAACATTTAAGTTTACTGTCAATTATAATGTATTACTGTATACATTTAATATAAATATTAATCACCGGGGTTACTGTGTATAATTTGATATGCAAAAAATATTTATGAATTTCTGTTAGTTGTACAATATTACCGAATAGTATAATAAATCATTCGTTTTAATTTTAAATCATTTTATTTTATGTAAATTAATTTTAATTTGTAAATACTTATTTTCATACTTGTGCTACCAACATTAGTAATACAATCATAATTAACATAAAAGTATCATGAAATATCCGATATCCTTATTTTCAATATAGATATGAAATTTTATTAAATTGATTATCAATTACTGGATCGGTAGGCCATTAAAACACTGACAGAAGATACAATTAAATGCTTTAATTTTGCTTAAATAGATTTCCGCGGTTGCATTTTATCATGATCGAAAGTTTAAGTCGTGAAATCTCTAATAGTGTATGTGTTGATTGTGTTCCAGGCGGGAATGCGGAAGTCATCAAGTTGTGGACAAAGGACAGCCGAACACTTGTCGTCGGTCTGCATCTTGTCTTCAATATCGGCGGTGTTTTATCACCATTAATAATCGCTCCATATCTAATGACGAATGTGGTAGTGCGGAACTCTTCACATCACGTCGAGGATCAAGCATATGCCCCTAATTGTACAAACGGTGATAATAACGTCTTGAGATGTTCCGCAATCAATTTATCAACATCGAACACTACCTTTGAAAATACCACCATTTCCATGTTAGGAGACGGACAAAAATTCACATCAAAGATACACATCGCCTATATTATATCGGCCGTTTCCTGTTTGCTGGTGGCCTTTCTCTTTATGAGCCTCTATTTTTCCAAGAAATGGAAATGTTTTGTTCATTCTATTGGTGTAGCAACAGAGAATGACGGGACAGGTGGTGAAGTAAGTAAAAAGGAAAAAAGTCAATTAAAACTAACCAGAACTTTCAAAATTGTTGCGCTAGTTGTCATGATAACCATATCAACACTAAGCAAAGCGATAGATCATGCTTTTGCTGCGTACCTGTCAGCATTCTGTGTCGACGCTCTCCATTGGTCGACACAAAACAGTTCTTATCTGACGTCAGCGTATTTCGTGTGTGTGGTTATAGGCGGAGCGTGTGGAACTATAATGACCAAAGTGACGTCACTGATTATGTATGAGGGTTTGCAAGTTGCACTGATGCTTGTGTCATTCATCTGTCTTGCGCTCAGTGTAACACACTCGGCAGCAGCAGGAATTTGGGTTGCCGCCTCACTTTTTGGATTTGCAAAATCTGTAATATTCCCTCTAACACTAGCCTGGACAAATGATTCATTTGTGAAAATTTCAGGCAAAATTTCGTCCGTATTTTTTACTTCGACTATGGCTGGGAGTGTTACAAATCCTCTTCTGCTGGGGTATATAATGACCAAATTTTCAAAAATGTGGTTTTGTTACTTTTTCCTTATTGAATCTATTCTTTTATTGATATTCTATATCATTGCCGTACTACTGACTAAGCATGCCAAGCACATATGTAGGGACAATGATAGTGAACAATTTGATATTACATAAGGATATGTGCTACCTTATTTCGGCATGTAGGTTTTGAAAGTAAAGATTACTTTGTTAATTGGTTCACGATTGCTTGCAATGTGCTAGAGATGCTAGCATAAGTAATTATCATTGAATGCAAATATTAAAATGTATAAAAAGAGGTTACAAAATCACAGATATCCTGTGCATCGTTGCATATTTGTAATTTTCTCATGTAGTATTTTTTTTATAACGAATCGTACCCGAGAAAAATAATCCAGTCATTAAAAAGATTGCTGTTTACGTAAGAATGTAAGATATATGACTCGTGTTTTTGTATGGATTGTGACGTCGTGTTGTTTGTGTGTTGGCACTGGTTAAATGTTTTTCTATTTCACTTTACTGGAGGTTTTTATATTTGCCATGAAAACCATTTTTAATACATAATTATGTTAAGCTTTCTTTCTTTTATATATAATAAATACACAAATGCGTTACTTTTTATTTGCTATATTGAGCAATATTTAATGGTGCAATACGATTTTTATAATAGTAGGTATAAAAATAAAGCGTACAGCGTTATCCCTCAGTCTGGGCACGGGATCCATCAGTTTTGACTCGGCATTATTTATTGGAAACCCCATATTAATTAAGTTACATACAATTGTCTTGACATCATGAAAACAGAAAAGAAAGATACATTTATATCTCCAATGCTACTAGTTGTATTCATATATAGCGTACAGGGGAATCTCTTTGTCTCCTCCAATCTGGGCACGGCATGTTTTATGGGAAAACCAATATTAATTAGGTTGCATACAATTCTCTTGACATCTTGAAAACAGAAAAGAAAGGTACATTTCATATATAGCGTACAGGGGAATCCCTTAGTCTCGTCCAATCTGGACACGGCATTATTTATGGGAAACCCCATATTCATTAAGTTGATACCATTGTCAAATTAAAGTCGTTATTTTATGCATTTTAATCTGATATACTGTCGATACAAAACCCTATTCATCAACACGAGAAGGAGTTTATTCCAAAAGGGTGAACTTTATAAAGATAATTGATTGTATCTACATGTTTATAATTTTTGAAAGTTAATGAAGTGCTGTCTTATTACTGCATACAACCTTGACTTACTGAATTGTGTATTTGTGCTTATCTTAATCATGCAGTTTTTTGCATAGTTGATTTTGTTGTGTCACATGTATAGATAATTACTGTGTTTAACAAGTAATGTTCCGGGTTCGCCGTAATGTAATAATTGCACAAGAACAAATGACCTTAATCCCTACAGCGTCGGAGGCCACTTGTATCTTTATATCGATATTTTTCATCTAGAAAAACCATTTATGAAGTATCACTTAAACGGCTATATGTAATTATATTAGTGTAATAGTAAGATCATTTTGAGAGTTCCAACTGCTCGCAAAAAAGGAATTCCTGGTTGAGTTCAGTTCTGGGCTATGTTCAATATACATATTTTAAGATGAGTTTGTTAGCTTTTAGCATTCTTTAAGCCATGTGTTAATGACTTAAAATGTTTTCGAATAACAATATAATAATACACTCCTGGATATTTTTTTTATTGAATGTTGATGCTCTTCAAAATCCTGTTTTGATAGTTTGAACGTTTTGCAATGGCCATGCGATTTCTACGCATGGAAATACAATTTGAATGTGCTTTGATACGTGTAGTAAATATAATGATAATGTTATAGATACATCAATATACTTTGGATTAAATCATTATAATTTCATTTTTGTACAGGGGTAGAATTTGTACACGACAGCTTCTATTCTGCGTCCCTTTTTATTATTTACATTTAAAGGCATTCACACAATTCCTGATACATTGTATTTATATTTCTAGCAAAAACATCTTATGCTAAGAAAGCTCCTGCGTATAAAAGATATAAATTGTCAAATAATGTTGTTGATGTGTTACAATTATGTTAATATGCTGATGTGCTTATTTATCTTATTGTTTCGTGATGTTGAGAAAATATTTGCTTTCAATAAAATGAAATGATGTTTCCTAATTAGGCACAAATGCAGAACTGTTTGATAATGATTATAGATACAGCACTTTTTTGTGAAGTATTGATATATTTCCAAAATAAGGAGACAATTCTATATATTTTTAATGAATTGGTGCATCTTAAGGAGTCTTTAAACATATTTGTTTCTTATCCAACCTCTTTCAGCTGCCATATTATATAATTTTATGTATATACATGCACATTGTTGGTATAAAGATGTTTTTAAAACATTTTTTTTTAATAAAATGTCAAGATTAAACAATAGTTTTCTGTTTTCTTAAATATCTCTTGGAGTGTTGTTTTAAGGACCACTGTTTCAATACAGCAAAACACTAAAGAAGCCCAGTTCCCCATACACCCAGTAACCTCCCTTTACTTTCATTTGAGATAGCACTGTAGCAGGACTTGCCTTGGGCACTACCGTTGTCAGGTATCTCAGTTAGGTAGAGCGACAGTATAATGATCTAAGGTCAAGGGTTCGAATACTGGTCTTGCCCCTTAGCATTGTTTTACACTCAGAACACTGTTGTTAATTTTGTTAGCGTTCCGCAGGGTATGGGTTTCTTTTCGGAGATGATTTATCAAGATTAAAAGGTTATCAAGGTTGCCGCAGAAAAGTTTCCAATGCATGGCCATACTCTGTTGACAGTGGTACGGGGATCCTTAAAACGAATCATCGATTGTAGATGATATGGATCAAGGACGTCGTGCCCCTCCTCCATTCTTTATATATTGGTACATCGTTTTAGGCCGATGGTTGGTCCAATATCAGTACTTTTATACAAATAATCGTTAGTTGGTACAGTATCAGTACTTTTTACAAATAAACCATAGTTGGTACCATATAAGTATTTTTTACAAATAAACCATAGTTGGTACAATATAAGTACTTTTATACAAATTAGCCAAAGTTTGTACAATATAAGTACTTTTTACAAATAAACCATAGTTGGTACAATATCAGGTTGTTGTTTTTAAAAAAAAATCCATAGTTGGTACAGTATCAGTATTTTTTTAATAAAAATCAGTATACATACAGGTCATAGTTGGTACAAGATCAAATCTTTTATATATATATAGGCCGATAGTAGGATGAGGGAGGGCGGACTGAGGTCTGAACCTCTGTATCTGCTAATGGATGTTGTTGTTACCACGTTAATAACGTTGAATCGGCACTGAATAACCAACCTCGTTATTTGGAATTAATCAAACAACTTTCGGACAATAATGGTCATGTGTATTCCAAACCTAATGACAAACAACGTGATTTAAGTCACGATCGTTTACCTTCCTTTCATCAGCATTAGCATGCCTGATACCCTTGCTTATTGTGATTAGCATGGAAATTTAATTTGCTACTCCAGAACATGTTCTAAATATCATAATGTTCTGAATAGATGCACAAGGTCTTCTTCTTTTATATTACCCATCAACTATATCTGATTTATGTCTGTCATGCTTTAAATATGTTTTTTCTTGTCTAGCTGGATAATGACACAATCCATCATGATGGATGCCGCATGTGTGATGCAGGATATCTTTCCCTTCAAAATATAATAATTTCGGTTCAAGGTTCATGATATTTTTTAAGTCCGTTATTTTTTCTCTCACCTCACTTCCTGGTGTTTTATCCTGAAAACATTGCGCCATAGACATACTATTTTTCTGTAATTTCAAAGCAAAATTTTTGAATGGTCACAATTAGTAAAACTGCTTCAACATCTTTCTTTGAATTGAAAGAATTATTGATGCAGTATTTGCCACTTTGCTGATTTAATTATTGACATATTTCATAAGTACTGAATGCTGTTTGTTTAACATTGTATTATGGGAAAGAGTTGGAAGCAAACATTAGGCTTTGGTGAGTTCTTACATCCAATGATAAATTAGATTCTAAATTAGTATCTGCTGTAGCAAGAACGGTAGCATTGGAAGTGTCTTTCATTATATCTAAAAGGGGCCTTGGATCCGATTGTAGAGATCGAAGCCAAGAAGTTTTTGTTAAAATCGAATTTATATATAAAAATGTTCTTCTATTGTAAATAACTATTTTCTCTTTGAAATGGACAGTTATCTCAGAGTAATGGGGAAACTTTACCGATAAAATTGAGGAGTTCGATGGTCACATGTCTCAATGTAAATGTACAGGTAGAATCAATACCTGAAAAAATCCACACACTTTGGTTTGAACTACAATAGTATAAATTTATGAAGCAAGACATACATATATACAATTTTAACAGATGCGATTATCAAACTATACGAAACTTAAAATCTGGAACGAACAGATTTCATTTCATTTAAAAACAAATAAAAACAACTCAACAAACGTGATATTAGTAAAAAATATATTTATACGTCAAACAGATAAATTGCTTACACCATGTTTAGCAATAAGTTTATTTGACACATTGCTTAGTTCATTTTATAGCTGCTGTTATTCCAACATTTTACACTTCGATGTGTATAGCAGCATGTCATACGTTCCGATTTTTTTTGCGATATTATGATAGAAATAAAATCAAAGCCCCAAAAATACCAAACTGCAATCTGTGTAATGCTAAAAATTGGATTTTTTCCCGTAATGATACAAATCAAGTCAAACATCTAAAAGGAATCCTGAATGAATATCAATAAAAATGACATCATTAGATATTCATCAGTTATTTTTATTTGCTCTTGTCGGTATACTGATAAGGACGTATATGAATTATACTAAAATACCACTCATACTTACACTAAGAAGAAGATTGTTGAAATGAATTATGCCCATTAAATTCACAACAAACTTATGTAAACTAGGCATAAGCACTCGGATCAAAGTCATTCTACTGTATTAATACAAAACCAAAATTTTTTTTTCCTAAACAAAACTTTTTGCCATTTCCCATCTGCACTACCTATCAAAAGTATGCGCTGATGTGCTAGTAAAAGGTGTTGTTTTAGTAAATATAATAGTACTCGTTCGAAATAACGTCTATTGGTGGCTTGCTGTCCTATATATACGATCTTCGAAATTGATCTATTGTCATCCTATTAATGTTAATGATGACACGATAGGATAAAAAGAATATCTTATTTCTTCCTCGCTGATATACTACGCTTATAAAGTGGGGTGTCAAATGATACATTATAACTAAATGAATATTTTAAAGCAGATTTGTTTTGAATGAATTTTATAATTAGCATACTATATAGAAGAAATATTTATTTAAGATACATTGTACATACAACAAAAGTTGGGATATGATTTAATTGTATACTTTAATTGACCCTCTGCATATAAATGGAATAGTATGAATAATTACATAAAATCACCAGGCAATAGATTTTCATGAAACACATTTACATCAGTTAATAACAAATTCTCACACAATGACACTTTAACGTATAGGAATATATATCTTATAAAACTCGAGAAGTTAAATTTAAGAATATGAAATAATGTTCCATGTTATAATCTCGTATAGAAAGGAAGGTTGTCGAAGAGTATCCTCATGAACATACACACTAAAACTGAGGTATAAAGTAAAGTAGTTATAATACTATTACCGTGAATCTATGTTACATGGTCAATTGAACTCATATACACGTGCAAATTAATTTGGTCCGATTATTAGATCAACTAAACGCTAAGAAAATTAGCGAACATTTTTGGTACATTTTACATTACTGATGTGAATTTTTTTTTAACGATTTATATGCCTGCAAACTACATTCCCATTAACATCAACCACTATAGGTTATTCCAGTACGACCAAACAATAATAATACATAATATATGGAAACCAACCGAAAGTGAAATATTTTATAATTAGTTTGATCAAATAATCATCATGTATCTTCTCCCATTACTGTTATTAACTGTTAACACATCCCGTAAATAGATATCCTTGTTTTATATAGTGCTTACACTTAAGAATTTAATCACTCAAACAAATAGATACTTGTTAAAGATTTTTAAAATTGACATAAGAACATGAGTTTATGTCATGAAACATATTACTTTGTTTTTATTATTATCTTTTTCTTTCGCATGAATACCATTGACAACGTCACATAAAAAAAATGTTATAACAGATACATGTACAAGATAATTGGGTTAGTTATGACTGTTATGACACTGCATGAACATGTTTCGTAAAAAATCCTTATCTAAAATTTTCAGTTTCTTCAGATGAAGGAAAGAGGTACTAATTGCATGGACCTTTCTTTCATTTAAATTTAATAAATTATGTAAAGGGTTACTGAATTGGGTCTCTTTCATTTGACATTATTTTCATAATGCATGTCCTTCAATTTTCATCCAATATTTTTTCGGGATCATATTATATATAGGAAACAAAACAATCTTACAATGAATATCCGAAATACATTCATGCAATAATCAAATTAAATATGAAATAATGTAGTTTATTTTTTATTTCCATTTTTCTAGTGTTTATGCTTTATAATCGTCTCAAAAGAACGTTTTAAACATTAATATAATACACAACAAAAACTTTACTGGATTTCATGATAATTTTTTCATTTTTGCTCTCTCTAACATAAATATTTTATTTTGGGAAGTAGGTCCACAATCATCAATAAGAGAAATGAGTACATTTTCACTAAGTGACAATAAGACGACTTAGCTTTGTTTGGCGAGCACCGGGCTAGGCTCCAGAATTTAGCTCGGTACAAGCTCTTGTCATTCAACTGAATTCTTTGATTTATTAACGAGTCTAATGTGTTCTACGACTTACAAGCACACTTAAGAATGTACATGTAGATGTTTTGCATAATGATGGATTGCATATATATTTCACTATTTGAGTTTTAGAAGAAGGGAAAATATATCTCTATTTTTGTCGTATTTTTTAACATGATAACCGTTTGTGAAACGCTTTTGAAATGAGTGCAATAAGGACGCACAGGAAATATTGACGAGGTCGGCATTAGTGGTTCCTAGAAACTTGTTGTGCAGTTATGAAGCGTTATGTAGTCGGCTGGATTGATGATGTCCTCATGTGGGTTATCATTACTCTTGTTATCTCTCACCTGCAAGAAAAGTTTAATTTTGAAAAAAACGTTTTATCATATTAAATCCTTCGGAATGATACAATATCAATACAAATAGGTCTTAATGTTTAAACGTCATGATCTTATCTGTTGAGGACCTGCTTTGGATCTGGATTGGATTGATACGGATTTGGTAGTTTCGAATATTCATTTCTCGGGACTGACTTTCATATCGTGAAATCATTCATAGGTAGCTAAAAAACAGAAAAATAAAAGAGATAAGTCTCGCTCTAATGGCAAAATGGGAAATTGACAACTAAAAGTTGTTCAAAGACGTCGTGTATTAGTTTACCATTCATAAAAACATAACATATTCTTGACCGGATATTTTGTTGTTTCTTGCATTTATAAATATAAAACATTTTTTCGAAAATGAAATTATTTAAACATCCTGATGATAGGACATCTCGACCTGGTTTTAAGGGAAAATATTCTGTAACACTTTCAAAGCAAATAATTGCACACAAACTCCATTATGTAGAAATTTCTACCGTGTATAGTAAGTATGAAAGCCCGAACAATTAACATCTATTTTAAAGGCGAACTTAAATTCCCGAAATGGCCATGTTTCAAACATGATTTGCAAACGTTTCCGGAGTACCATGGATAAACGTTAATCAAGATCAACGCCGAATATAGATACAGAGTACTTTGGAAACAAAAGTGATGATGATCCTGTCGTTATTTGTAATACGTTTAGCTCTCAATTTATAACCATCTAATAAGGGACTGATTTTTTCCCCTCCGCTATGAAAGCGTAGGCCCCTTGTACATGATTTATTGGAATGAAGATACCAAATGGGTATTCCTTCTACTCGGAAGACCCCCCTCCCCCCCAAAAAACTGAAACCTCCAAATTTCAATCCATTAAAGACCCCAGAAATTTGGACCCTAGAATTGTATTCCGTTTTGAATATCCCAAACGGTGGTTTTGTATAAACTGAAAGTGTGAGACCATTGAGTTTTTAGCGTTATGATGACTCCAAAATGGAAAAGGTTAATATATTCCAACACAATAAAGACACAGAACGGTTGAGACCCAAAAGAATTGGTACCAGTACATTTTTTATTGAATCGAAGAGCTAGAAAACGTCAGACCTTTAAAGTTTTCTTCCGCTCTTAAGACATGAAACAGCAGTCAGTTACATGTCACGTACCATTTCTACAACAATGAAGACCCCCATCATTAAATTACCTCACACTGTTTACCGTTCGAAATTACCCTTACCTTTCTACCGCCGTTAAGTCGTTATAGTTTGGAGTCTTCATAGCGGTTTACACGAAAGGAAGTCGTCATAGACACATTACATTTTCACCAGTCTACAGACTCCAAAATAACGTGAAAACAGTTGTTACTGTTTAAGGACACAGAAAGAGTAAGACCTGCAGATCTTTATAGTTCAGAAGAGTACATAATGATGATACCTCTTTTATACCACCCAGAAGGCCCCAAAAAGTAAATAATCTGTCATCTGATCCAAATTTGAGTATTCCTTACCTGTTCAACCGCTCGGAAGACCCGGAGGAAGTTCAAGCCGGCCAGTTTCTGAAGATCTTCAATCGACCATTTTCGCCTGTGGAGTTCGGCAAATATCACGGGGTAAGTCGAAACATCCTCTAGCTCCAAGGGCATGCTTAAATAGAAAACATGTGTAGGCCTACTTCACAATGTGACATTCTCGTTTATCCGAGTCATCAGTTATATCCCTTGACGTCTCCCTGTAAGAGTTATTTCTCTGTCACCACTCCGTCCATTCTCACTTGCCTCCCTCTCACCAAAATGAAAGAGTTACCTCCCCTTGCGTCACTCATTGTCACACAGTATTATACTAAAGTAATAAGCGGATGACCAAACAATAGCCGGTGAAAATTTGAGTTTGCACATGAAAAAGTATGCTTTCCAATACAAGTATTAAAGAAAAATAACGAATTTTAACAATTTTGTTGATTAGAAAAAAAGTAATTAGTGTTTTTATATACCTACATATATAGTATACAATATAATACGGCCAACAATAAAGCATGACTGTCTATTAATAAAAAAAAAACGCAGATAATAAAAAAAAAGGTAATTCAAATAAAAAATAAATAAAAAATATAGATATAAAACGCACAAAAATCCTTCCAAAAGTTTCCAAAAGAAAAGAAATAAGAAACATTATTTTTATTCAAACACACTACTCCTGCCACAAATCACCAAAATTAGTTATGTTTCTTACGAGTTACCTGTATGAATGATGAAACAAACAAACACAGATGATATACGGTACGAAAACATAGATGACTCTGCATCATACATTTGTTTTGTCCTTCAAGGACTCATCGGTGATACTCGAGGCTTAAAAGTTTGGAATCCTATTTGGTCTCAACTATTCCTGAAACAGAAGGGGAGGTACAACACTCCCTTGATTTTATAAATTTTAACATTTTTAGAAGAAGAAAAAAGTAGAAAAAAATGTCAGTTTGCTTAAGCAAAATGTAACTAAATAAGGGTACAGTGTACCTCTCAAGATGAACGTTTCTCCTATGCAATACTTGTTGCCTGTGCTTTACGCCCTAGTAATAGCTATGGTCATTTAAGAACGTGCCAGGTTTTATGGTGGAGGAATAACGGAGTACCCTGAAAAACACCACCGACCAGCACCAATGCAAGTACCTGGAGACCGCCCCAAGAAGGACTCAAACCCGCGACTCAATGGTAAAGAGCTAGTGGTCCTAGACGGTCAGACGCCGTAACCACTCGGCCATAGCGCCCAATTATGTATGTTCTAGTTAGAAGGTTACTGCATGATTTCTGGTCAATCTGGACTTATTACACTCTACTCTATCTGGTGTAATACCAAAGTTTAAACATCAAACATAGCGCCTCTTGGAGTATGTTTGAACGGAACTGTGTTGCATACCCTAATAAATGTTAAAATGATGCATTTCAAACCTTACATTTACGTTATATTACATTCACTTTCATTATTTGAAATTAAGAAAATATAGGGTTTTTTTCACGTAAAAACGCAATACACCTTCCTAAAATACCCATTATTTGAACAGCCTTTTTCGCAGGAAAGATGATACGTTGTCAATGGTGACGAAATACACAGTTGGGCAAAAAACAAATAGTTCCTCTTTGCTTATTTCTAATCATTTGATTTACATTACAGCATGTTTAACAAGCATTGATTATCTTTAAAATTGACAGAAGATCTTAATTTGAAACAACATTACTCTGTAAAATACTTCAGTTACAAAGTTACAAGAAGGCAGCTGACCAATAAATAACGGTTGTGCAGCGGCTAAGCCCATTAAGACACGATACGGTTGCAACGTCAACAAGATGGTTGAATGGAAATTAAAAGTGCATCCGTGAAATGTGAAGCTTCCAAAGAAACCAGACGACGATTTAAAAAACGCTGTTGAATGAATTCTTTTGTCAACCGACGAGCCAGGATGACTTGATATGCTCCGCCACTTGCAACGTACACTAATGTAAAGATGTTTTTTTCTGTTCTGTTGAAAAGTACGTCGTTGACCCGACATAAACATGATGTACATTGATTAAAAACCACAGTCATTCAACACCCTTATTTAATTTAACAGTCTGATTTTCTTGTTGATCAGTTCATAGTTGTTAAAAAAAAAATAAGTAGTTGATAAAAAAAAAAAATGTTTTTGGTGAGGGGGGCGTTTTGACTGTGTTAACATAGTGAGGTCAAAGGTCATATAACGGTACAATGTGGTACTGTTAAAAATGCTTGCACTCAATGCTATTCTATATGGTGTAAAGTCTCTTTTACAATGTATTTGATTGATATTAAATTGATCTATTTATAGGGATATGTTGTCGTGTAAATGATATTATATATATATAGTATTGTATTGTTACCTTATGAATCGTACCTGTTTCAAAGTAATTGTTCTGTATCATTCGGCAATAGGCACTAATACCTATGAAAACAGTCGTTATATTGTTATAATACTGCGTTTTGTCTTCCTTAATTTACTATTAACAATTTACTTAAATGTTACTATATTGTGGTGTATTCGTATGTACTATATCACATCATAGTGTATTTACTATATATAGTATTATACTCACAAGGGCACACCATCGTAGTCAGCGCCTATAGCCACGTAGTCGACGCCTATTAGATTCTTCACGTAATCGATGTGGTCTGTAAAAAATATATATACCATACTTAAGGGATTTTTTTTATATATTTCCTGTGAACAATCAGAACGAAACTATATCTACAAATTCTCTGCCTCTATAGCTTTAGTAAACTAAACAGTCAGCAACCTTCATAATTATGTGGATTTATTACACCAGTAAACCGTCAGATCTAGAGATCATCAATTTCATGAAACCCGATATCTTCACTGAAGTGAAAGTTTACGAAATATGCTACCTTGCGCTGATATACGGTTTATATATCGACCAATCACAACATTGTATTCTATTTACTGCTTTGAAGAAGTGTTTGTTTTCGTACATACTTGGTACACATGTATGCTCAGTTATTAGTATATTTACATTGGTTTACACTTTGTTTTATTCAAATTTTGTTTGACAATACATCGAAGTACGTGTTTTTATTCCGTCTTTGCGTATAGCAGAGTTATCTTCTCTTGGGAGCAGGGATTGATTGTTGCGTCACTTGTTTGTGAGAGTAACGTCATCAATTTTTGAGAAAACGACGTAATTTCCCCGCACAAACCAATGACGTAACAATCAATACCTGCTCCCAAGAGAAGATAACTCTGCAATACGCAAAGACGGAATAGAACAGAAAAGGAAACAAAAACAAGTGTTGTGACACTTATGTAAATTTGCTACCCGCTTAATAATGAACTTTTCAACACTAGCTACAGGAATGAAGTAATACAATGTATATACACAACAGAACAATAACGGGAGTAGGGGAGGGGGTAATGGATTGGTATGCAGTGGAAACCAGGAATGAATAACATATCAATATACATATGATCATCAGATGGTAATATCATATTGCTATTTATCATATTCAAATTAGTGGTGCGTGTAGAAATACCCTTTTATGCAAATCGATTCGGATAAAAGAGGAAAACAGAAGAATTGCGCTGAGAAACTCTTTCAAATTCCACTTTAATGCAATTGTATTACGGTATGATATGAAAGTCACTTTTCTTTCGGCTCCTCTACTTTGGTTAGAATTTTTATTTAGCTCTATTTCAAACAAAGCAGGAGCAGAGCATACATTTTTAGTAACATATTCTAGTTGAAGCAATACTTTACAACATTAATCAATAAAATAAATGCATAAAAAATAGATAAAAAAAAATAGATTGCGTGTATTCTGTACGTAAAGTATACCACTGCTTTATTTAAGGTCGTGGTCTTTTTTTATCTCCCGTTTGGTTGGTGTTTATAAAGATCGAGAGTTATTTATGAGCTGACCTTTGACCCTCATAATGAAATTTACCTGCTACTTGTGCTACTGTTGTTGTGTTTGCGTGGTCTGCATCACAGTTGATAAAACCAGTGTAGAAATTTATCATTATGACACCCTTGTTTTGTTTCTGAAAAAAACAACATTTTACTGGAATGTACTTCATATGATAATTGATTTCTGCGTTGTATATAAACTATCAACTCATTAAATATGATAATATCTTACCTGCTGATTCCTTATCTCAGTCCATGTACTTCACCGAAAAGGTGTACGTTATCAAACTATGTTTCATCGAGAGCACGTGGATAAAAGAAAATCTTACCAGCCAAACGATGCATCTCGCCTAGTAAACAATAATCTAACCAAATAAGCAATTATCTTACCAGCTAGACAATCATATTACCAGCTAAAATGTATCTTACCAGCTAGACAATTATCTTACCAGCTAGACCATCATCTTCCCAGCTAGACAATTATCTTACCAGCTAGACCATCATCTTCCCAGCTAGACAATTATATTACCAGCTAGACAATCATCTTCCCAGCTAGACAAGCATCTTACCAGCTAGACACGCATCTTCCCAGCTAGACAATTATCTTAACAGCTAGACAAACATCTTCCCAGCTAGACAATTATCTTACCAGATCAGTAACATATTTCATCAGTCAAACAATTATCTCTCCAGCTGAACGATTATCATACCAGCTTTACAATAATCATACTTGCACAATTATCATACTAGTACTAGCTTAACCATGGTCTTATTAGCTAATGAGTAACCATACCAGCTCAACAATATTCTCACCAGCGAAACCATTATATTACCAGCAAACGATCTATCTATCTGAGTTATAGAGAATAAAACATGCCTTTTTTCTATATCGCACCCAGTATCAACCCGAGACTGCAATATCAGCCCGAGGGCTAAAGGCCAGAGGGCTGATATTGGGCAAGGGTCTGTTTATTACATACTTACACAAAAAAGCTACTATCTTATGATTTATTTTTCTTTTGAAACATTGAAAAACGAAACAAAATCCAAAAGGGGTGTGATACAGGTTTTGCGGGCTGATACGGAGAGGGCTGATACGGGTTTTGGGGTGTGATACGACGGGGGCTGATACGGGTTTTGGGGTGTGATATGGCGAGGGCTGATATGGGTTAGAGTAATTATGTCGTATCGCATATACAAAAAACCCGTATTTATTAGTAAGTATGTAATAAATCATCTTATCAGCTAAGCAACTATCTTGCCAATAAACAATTATCTTCCTAACTGAAAAATTATCTCAACAAGTAAACAATTCATTTTCCATATGAGCAATATATCTTACTTGCTAAACAAGTATCTTACGAGCTAAACATGTATCATACAAGCTTAACAATTATCTCACCAATTTAAAAATAACCTTACCTAACGATTATCTAATATATGAAATATAAACTTTATTTATTTTACAACAATTATGAAACAAGTTATTTGAACTTACATTAATCACTCTTGTTGGACCGGATGTTAGCGCGTGGGGGTCTAAGCGTGGGAGGAAACCGGAGTACCCGGAGATAACCCATCTGGTCGGGCAGGTGACCCCAACCTTTTAACGTCCGATCGGGGAGTCGAACCCCGGCCGCATTGGTGGAAGGCAAGTGCGCTATCCACTGCACGACCCGACCATCCACTGCACCACCCGACCACCCCAGACCCGACTATCTTATAATCTAGGCAATCTTATATAATTACCAGCTAAAGAATTATCATGCAAGAAAACAATTATCTTATCATAAAAAAACAGTTATCATATAATTTTAATAATTATCTCTGGAGCGAGCTAAAAAGTAAATTAATGTAATGTCCAGTTGATTAAGTATATTATACTGGATCGCACTACTTCGTGCATCTGGTTTCTGACACTCTTAACATTCTTAAACTTAAGAAAATGTCTTTAAATTATATTCTCTCTATATATGAAAGCATCTCTGGGATAACAATACTTCTTTTACTTAATAAGAGCGCAGCTCTTCTTGCGCCGAAGGCAATTGAAGTCATGGTAACGTCGAAATACTATGCTTCCAAAATCCTCCGCCACGGAAGTAGCTAGTATAGAGTTACCGCGGTCCTATTTTTACGATACTGTCTAGCTTTGCTACACATTCTCAAAAATATCCCTTTTTTTGATTTTTTTTTCTGTGTTTATGTAAATTCATGACATTAAAAATGATAGAAACTGAAGCTTCTTTCAAATTTTCAGTCTTTTCTTCTCTCCACCCAAACCGGAAGTATATAGTAACTACCAAACCAAGACGGAAATCCGGATGTGTTTGGGCTATTGTGATTCTCTTTTTACACGATTTAGAGGGATCAGGCAAAGTATATCATGTCGAAAAATAAAATTGGAATTTAATCACCAATATACTTAATTTTATAATAACAGATAATAACAGTTACATTTGATAAACAATACATCTTCAAATATGAACTCCCTCTACAAGGGCCTCACTCTTTCCGCAACATTACGCTGAGGCCATAGACGGGGCAATTAAATGCAACAGTACCAAATGCAATTTGTGTTTTCTCTTGAACTGCATAATTCATTCAAAAGTTTTTCTTTACTTATTATTAATTTTACATCTATCGCTAAAAAAACGAATAAATAGATAATATTTTAAACAATGTTAGTTAGAAAATAAAATTGAAAAAAACGGCATTTAGACGCTTCTCTCGTTTCAGGCAATGCCTGTTTTCAAAATGAATGATTTTGTCTAGCAACAGATTCAAGTATATTATAAAAAAAAACAATTACAGGTAAATTTTGTATGTATTAAAATGGGTAATGTAATGATTAAAAAAATATAGTATACTATCGAAACAAATGTACGAGCTGCGCTCTCTCCAGGCCATGCCTGAGTTTTATTATTAATCGTTCTTTTTTAGCGCAGATGGAACGCAAAATTTCTCAATGTGGAAGAAAACCGGAGTATCCAGAGATAACACATGTGGCCCCGGTTATACACGTAGTCCAATGCCTATTGATGTCCGAGCAGGGAATCGAACCCTAGTCGTCTTGGTGAAAGGCGAGAGCGCTACAAACTGCGCCACACGACCATCCTATGTGTATTCCGTCTTTGCGTATTGCAGAGTTATCTTCTCATGGGAGCAGGTATTGATTGTTACGTGATAGGTTTGTGCGAGAAAATTACGACGTTTTCTCAAAAATTGATGACGTTACTCTCACAAACAAGTGACGTAACAATCAAAACCTGCTCCCAAGAGAAGATAACTCTGCAATACGCAAAGACGGAATAGTCTTTATACTATATATTTATTTATTGAGACATTATCTCGTAGCTTACCAGCTTTAGGAGGACGTCATCCTGGACGTTCCTGTAATGGTTACAAAGCGCGAAGGCGGACGAGTGACTGAAGATTACGGGTGCTACCGATGCCTGCATGGCGTCAAGCATGGTTTGATAAGACACGTGTGACAAGTCTATGATCATTCCCAGTCTGTTCATTTCACGGACCACAATCTACAACAATTAGGTGTTACGAAAATTAGATTCATTTGAATCCAGTTAATGGAAAAAAATATCCGGATATTTTAAACTCAATATAAAATATACAGTTAGGGAATTTTCGTGGTGAAAATGATGTGATATGCACCTGAAAAAAGTGTATTAACAGAGGCGAAACCGAGGTTAATATACTTTTTTCAAGATTAAAATTTCGGCAATTATGCCCTCAGACAAAGCGTGTTAAAATTCCGCGTTAAACAACAACAAAGATTAAAATGGTATAATCATGCGTGAGGGCATTGTAGAAACAAATCTTTAAAAACCATCGGTAAAGCAATTTCAACAATCATCAATCAAATATATGCTTAAAGTTATCCATCAAAATGCAATGACAATGCAAATGCTACAGTACAATTATTTCTTTCAACAACCATCTGTCAAATACCCATGAAAAAATTCTTAATGTTTGTCCATGGTAATAAGAGCTATTAGAACCTACGCTGATTTTCTTTGCATTTTGTTTGCATTATTTTTTTAATTGTCCGAAATAACATTTCTATTATTCAAGCCAATCGATTAAACTTTTGCGCTACGGTTTCAACCATTACTTAGGTGATACATTTCGTTCTTCCATTCGGAAGATTAACAGATTCGGACCTTACCCTTCCGAAGTCTGTGAGACCTTTAGATATCCCACCATTTATGTCCGCCTTGTAGTTATCCGCCCTGAAAAATACAGCCTAGTATTACAAGGGCAGATATTAATATTATATCAAAGTCTCTACAGTTTGTAACACCCAACACCGGCAAATATTAAGCTTGTGGAAATATGAAATTAACAACAGTACCGCACCAAATTTTCTCAATGACTTATCTGTGACCTTACTTAATATTTTTTTAAATTGGTGTAGCAATACCGTTTTATATCCGTTCTATAAAGAGGTTATTTATGAAAGTAAGACTGTAGCTGTTTTTGATGTGTATGAATACATAGCCTGAGCACTACTGCTATGATTGCGTGACTACGCGTTCAAAAAGTAGTTCTTAAAAATCGACGCTTATTTTATATGATTATCCTATTCATCTGAATATTATTTCTCTTCTTAAAACAAATGAATAAGATATGATAGCTTTGTATTTTGATTTATGTGAGAAACAGCGCTTGGCGTCAGTTGTTCCTCTAGATCTGTTGCTGTTCTAGTTATTGACCCCGGCTCCCCGATAAAAACGGGGAATTTTGAATTGTGGGGAAAAGAATAAATCCCAGTTTCATTTCTGATATAGAAACGAAATTATAAGCAATAAACTGCATTACATGTGGCATACTTTCTAGTTTCGGTGTAGCATGTGTCGCAGACAAACTTCTCGCGGTATGACACTGCGCACCATTCAGTTTGTCGGCATCAATATAGCATAGTTATATAAGTAGGCCTGCAACGTCGGTGCAGACAATTTCTTAAGTGTTCTACGAAATTCTTAATAGTTACGACACCTTACTTTTGTTTTTAACCTATAATTCCTTTTCCATCTACCATCGAGCTCCTGAATAGTCTGGATAACACAAATAAAAACTTTTTTTTTTTTTTAATTTGAGCTACGCAATATCGACATCAAAAGGTCCTCGAAGGTGCTTTGTTTGGTTTGGTCCTCGAAGGTGCTTTGTCTGGCTTGGTCCTCGAAGGTGCTTTTTTAGGTTTGGTCCTCGAAGGCGCTTTGTCTGGTTTGGTCCTCGAAGGAGCTTTGTTAGGTTTGGTCCTCTAAGGTGCTTTGTTAGGTATGGTCCTCGAAGGTGCTTGGTTTGGTTTGGTCCTCGAAGGAGCTTTGTTAGGTTTGGTCCTCGAAGGTGCATTGTCTGGTTTGGTCCTCGAAGGGGAATTGTTAGGTTTGGTCCTCAAAGGTGCTTTGTTAGGTTTGGACCTCGAAGGTGCTTTGTTAGATTTGGTCCTCGAAGGTGCATTGTCTGGTTTGGTCCTCGAAGGTTCTTTGTTAGGTTTGGTCCTCTAAGGTGCTTTGTTAGGTATGGTCCTCGAAGGTGCTTCGTCTGCTTTGGTCCTCGAAGGTGATTTGTTAGGTTTGGTCCTCTAAGGTGCTTTGTTAGGTTTGGACCTCGAAGGTGCTTTGTCTGGCTTGGTCCTCGAAGGGGCTTTGTCTGGTTTGGTCCTCGAAGGCGCTTTGTTAGGTTTGGTCCTCGAAGGAGCTTTGTTAGGTTTGGTCCTCTAAGGTGCTTTGTTAGGTATGGTCCTCGAAGGTGCTTGGTTTGGTTTGGTCCTCGAATGTGCTTTGTTAGGTTTGGTCCTCGAAGGTGCTTTGTTAGGTTTGGTCCTCGCAACCTTAACTTATTACATAGTCGCCCAAGAAACAGAGCTGATGTTCGTGTAAGCTCTTGTCTTAACACCTTTGAGATCTTTGGGAATAAACTGTGCACTACATGCTAGCGTGACAAAGCTATACGCAAACAAACGCCTCCTTATATCACCTCTTCCGTGGAATCTCGTAGTTAGATCATTAGAAATAATTTTTAATGCTGCTAATACGATACCTTTGAATAAAAAGTCAGATATTGCTTGACCAAGATTAAATAAGACTGTTCTAAAGATTATTGGCTCGTCTGAACGGTTTCATGTGTATACTTTTCGTTTCTAAATAAGCAATATTTACCCTGTATTGTAACCATTGCGTTATACTATTTGTTATGTTATGATTGTAATTAACTAGGAATCTTGGGTCTAATTACATCGCTTTGTTTTAGATAAAATATGTTGAAATCGAAACCGACAAATTATGGAAAACACACGTAAAAATTCGGAAGTTTTATCTGATCATCTTTCAGTCTTCAACGTCGCTCTCGTCCTTAAATCTAATGTATTCAATGAATCAATGAAAAACGCAATACCAGAGAAAATAAATCACGTGACAGCTACGTCATCACTTACCAGTCAGTGTCACAGCTGTGGGTCAAGGTCATATACCTGACACCGATCATGTAGTACATACGGAGATTACCGAGAGAGTTTCCGATCATGTGACCGCCTTCTAGACCGATAAGACTGGCAATTTTATCGTTTGCAAATGTCGTCTCAATATCTGTAAAATAAAATTAATCAACATTGTTACGTGATATTTCGTATTTCATTTCAAACACAAAAATAAGGCGCAGAAATATTCTGTACATTAAATACAGGCTTTAAGGTGAATTATTTTGGGTAATGTTGTTAACATATATATCGCCGATATGATCAAAAGGTATAACATAGTTTAAGTACTTGAACAGATATTTTTTCTTCGGTGTGATTTTGGCCGTTGGCCACTGATTTCAATGGAAAACATGGTACGTGTGTGCTACATCTCCCCACTTTACAAGATATTTACTGGTACAGTGTACATGTGTTGTTGGTATCGACCATTTTATGGGTCACATGGTCAACCCTTACCAGATGCAGACAAAGCCAGTTGGAAGGTCTCTGGATATTTGGCGGTAAACTTGTGGATTACGTCAACCTGGTCAAATCCCTGTCGTACTGCATCCTTAAATGTAGCAGCGCACGAGACGAACGCCGCCCACCACTGAAAGAAAAAGAGTTCCGAGAACTGTTTACTAAAAAAAGAGATAGTATAGCAGTTCCAATGAATAGTGAAAGTAGTACTACGATGCCTATCCAGGGGTTACGCTCACTTTCGCTCTCTGCGCCCCTGGAATATGCCATAGCAAAATCGAAGGCTCAGCGTGCAGCACTTTGAAGATGAGACGAGAAGACTAGTTTGATCCTTTAATGTACATCAAAAGAATTGTCAGGCTTTGAAGTCGGGCGTCTCTCCTTTGTAATCTTTAAAGGACAGGTATCAGCCTAGCGATAGGTCAGGGTTTTTTTTTACCTGAGACCAATCAAATAGCTATCTTCGTGCCTTCAATGTTGCTATGACATATTCCAGGGGTGCAGAGACCGAAAGTGAGCGTAACCCCTGGATATCGAGGATGTTGCATATGTACATGTAGCTTAGGGGCTTGTTTGTCTAAGATGTCCAATACCAAAGACCGATTGCGATGAAGTACAATGTAGTTAAGTTAGGTAAAACCTAATTTGATACACAAAGATCGACGTTTTACCTTCAGAATAGCTTAGTTGCTCCGGTAATCAGTGAAACATGTTTTAATACTTACCTGTGCACCGACTTCTCCCGCCCTGAGCCTCGGAATGTCTGTCTGAGGAGGCAAAACTGGAAAGGCGCTATCGGTCATGGGGGTGCCTGCTGGCCACTGCGTTCGTGTATCCTCGTTGAGCATGACAGAATAGGCCTTATTTTTAGCATACTGACGGTACTGCCACGGAAGGTCATTATGGCTGCACAGGAAAGACACATACAACGTACGTATATTGTATACAGTACACACAAAATACAATATACGTATATTGATTAACATACAACAAACATATACAGTATAAAATACAATGTACACATAAAATGTTACATGCAATAGAAATATATAATATAAACATACAATGTAAACATTCTATATATATACATATATATATACTTCAACATATAACCACACTTACTTTAACATAAAATGTACAAATATTAAAAGAATACCATGTTTACATGAAGAGGTTCATAAATATACATGTACAGTACAATATACAAAACTATCAAATAAGACATAATGCTGCTTCCTTGTTTATTTTTTTCTCTATGTTTTATTTTAGGTAATGCTACTAAATTGAGTTCTTCTTATACACAGTAAATGCTGTCATTTGTGTGAAAAACGTGCAATTCTCCCTAAAATGACATTTGCAAATATTTAGATAGGCACATATGATTATATCAAAGTTTAAATAAGGTTTTTTCCAAGATCGTTAAATTGGCAACATAATATAACACGGAAAAAAAATACAGGAACATACCCGTCAATCAATACGTTCGTTTGCAAAAACGTTTTAGCGAAAGCAAGGTCGGGGTCGTGTATTGGTACTGCTGGCGCTGCTCGTCTAGACAAGGGAATGCCCACAGCAAGTCCAATAACTAGGGCTAACCCACCCACTATCACCAAACCGAGGACCAACTTGTCACGATTGCTTCCCTTTTTGAACGCCAGTTCCGACGACGTCAGACCATGTGTAGATCCCCCTGTCGACATTTTGAAGTGACGTCACGTATTCTAGACCCTAAAATATAACGTGTAAGCACATTCTCAGAGACTGCAGACCCCGTATTGTATTATTAGTATTTTTTGACAAAAAACAACTTAGGATATTTGTATTGTTGTCACATTGTCATTTAAGGATTGAATCTTGCTTTGGTCGATTTCATGGGGTGACGCATTGATTTGGTCTTGAAACAAAGGACTAGGTCATTACCTCCCTTATCAGGACTTTTGAATAAGTTGTTATATTCGTTATCTGGAATAAATGAAGTATGCAAATATGAAAAATCAAATTCATCCGACAACTGGTTAAGTAGATATGGCATTACAAAGAGAGACATAAACCCCCATTTTCATAATTAAATACGTGAAATTCGTCTGTTGTGCGCTATTTGGTTCAAAATTGGCAATTTTTATGGAAGTCATCTAGACAATTTTAATCGTTTTAAAGACTTCGCGTGCAACAAGCAAATAAATATTTGACATGCTTAAACATTGTCACATCAGTGTTCATTTGCAGCAGGGATTTTTTGTTTGTCACATGCGGATCCGGAGGCTTTCATTTCTGCATGTAAACTGTCCAAACACACCATATTTTGGCTATTTCTACATAGCAACGTAATTTCGTTACGTCGCTATGGTAGGGCATCTACGCATGCGCATGCAAAAAAAAATATGCACCAAGAAAGAGAGCTCCAATTAGCCAAAATGATGTTTATAACAAAAGTTGGTAAATAAATTCATGTTGAATTTTTTAATCTTTATGAGGCCAAAAATGACCAATAACGCCCCGAGTCCTTTAATAAACTGAAAGGTATTTGGTATGTTGAAAAATACTTAAAAAAGAAGTAAATCATTAATGTATAACCAGATCGTTTGGTAACAAATTATCTTCTAGTTGTACTGATCAAGTAGATCAATAGGTTAGAGCGACCGTCCTGTGATCGGAGGCCCAGGGTTCGAATCCCTGTCAGGCCCAACTCTTTTAACACAGTTATTCAAACACATTTTTGCATATTTAATCTTCAAAATTGTATTATGAAAAAAATCCACGAAGTATGAGTTTCTTTTCAGAGGTTTTTCTTTAATCTATTGTAATACGGGTTAAAAAGTTTCCAATTCACAGTTAAAGGTTTTTAATGTACAAGGGGGTTACTTAAATTTAAGCTTATGCGGGCCAACTTGTACTGGGTTATTGACCTCGACACATTCCACGCAACACACTTCGCCGGGACTCAGATCACAGATGTAAGGTGCTTCTTATGTAATAAAGTTAAATCCGGAGCGCGTGGAACCGAACACCTTTGTACCCACCTATCTTTACAGTACAATTGGAGCAGACAGTAATTTGATATGATACTAAACATCTATTCATTGAGGTATGTGTCAAGGCTGTTCGCTTCGTTTTGGAACATGTACATGTATATACATGTACATGTATATCGAGCTACTTTAGCTGATTATTAGGTGATTAATATAAACTTTCAAAAAAATCGATAATGTTAAGATATTTTTACTCTGTTTTCATCTATATCTGCAGATCAGCAAAGGACATGGGCTCATTAACAAAAAGAAATGCAAAATAAATTAAAAAAAACCAGCAAATTACAATTACTCACTTAAAAAATTGTTTGGGAACTTAATTTGAAGCCACTAAAACAAGGGAAATCAGTCAGAAAAAAAAAACAAAAAACAAAAAACAAAAAAAAAACTGGGGGCTTCGAAATCCTCATTTAAGGTGTGACAGTGAGCCCTACGTATGTGCAAGCGACAATAAATGGCTTACAAATTGCCAGAAGCCACGCTAGGCCTATATTTTCATACATGTAGTAGGCCAAACCGGTTATATTATACAAATAGTTTTGAGTTAAGCGGGCGTATTATATTACCCCGATGCACACTGAAAGGGTGATGTACGTTTGATTCTATCTTCGCGTTTATACATGTATCTGTGATCGCACTTGTCACATTTAATGTCTACAACAAGTACATAGGGAATCAAAACAAGCAAAACTACATTGTACTTGACGAATCCGCAAAATACAAGGTCACAATTATTGAAAGTTTGGTCAACTTAACGATATAAGATAAAATATTGAAATCAAAATTAAAATTTAGAAATTAAAAAGTAAAATTATCATTAAAGAAATAACCTTCATAGCATAATGATAAGTATATTATTTACAAATTTTAAAACATTTCTAAGATAAAATCACATTTTGAATATTTTCGTTAACAACGTGTTAAGCTTATCAAGCTTCGAAAAACCCTGTCCAGGTGATACGAAACTAAATGCAGATTAATTCAAATTAAAGCTCTTTTATGAAGCGAATGATGTATACATTTGTACGAATAAGTTCATCATCTTTTGCATTGCAAATTCTAACATTGATAAGGAACACATCTACATACCTATGATGGTACAATGTTAATGTGGTGTGTTGCAGTGTTGTGAAGTGGTAACGCTAAAACCAATGAACACAGTGACATATACATATAGGTATATCTATTCTTCCAGGCCTCCAACCCCGAGAGGCAAAATGCAGAAATATGTCACAGCAAAAATGGCTTTGCACGGACGGATAAAAATGTTATGATGAAAATAGACGTACAGATATAAAAAAAAATATCTAGAAAACTAGTACATACCTTGTAGTGCGTACGTAGTACAATTTCTGATAAAACACTGTTCTTGTCTAGGCAAAGGTATGGAAAGCTGTTAGCAACGCACGACCGCTTACGGGAGTGACAACTTATATAGGCATATACATGGGAATTGATAATGCGTGACCGTTAGTGTTCTCAATGCATGGCCTCAAATGGGAGTTTTGACAATACATGGCCTCAAATGGGAGTTTTCACAATGCATGGCCTCAAATGGGAGTTTTCACAATGCATGGCCTCAAATGGGAGTTTTCAAAATACATTGCCTCAAATGTGTGTTTGAACAATACATTGCCCCAAATGTGTGATTTCACAATACATTGCTTCACATGTGTGTTTTCATAGTACGGTTTACCAGGCCTCAAATGTATGATTTCACAATACATTGCTTCACATGTGTGTTTTCATAGTACGGTTTACCAGGCCTCAAATGTGTGATTTTCTCAATACATTTCCTCTTGTGTGTGTTTTCTGTAATTGGTATTTCCATAAGTGTATTACCTCGTATGTGTGATTTTCAATGTATTTCCTCTAATATGTGTTATTTCAATGTATTATTGCCCGATGGGTACTTTTTCAAACTGTTGCTTTTAATGAGCGTTTCTTTGATCTATTTTCTTCGGTGTGGTTATTTTCGCAAGTTGCGCCCCCTACTGGGTTTCAGAATGTTGGTACATACTTTCTTTATTTGCCAGACGACATCTTGACGAGCGCAAAATGTGGTACATCAAACGTGTCCTCTTCCAGTCGACGTGCTAGTGGAAATATTCATGTAACTCGAGTTGATTAAATATTAAAAAATAGATAAACATGATAGCAAACCACTACGAGATGAAACCATTGATATAAAGCTCATAATTTTGAAATAAAATATTATTTTACACATGATTTTCTTTTCAATATTTATGACGTCACAATGAAAGTACACATAAAGTGTGACGTCATAACCTTTCACGTCAAGGGACAAAAGACACGAGTAATCATATCGACCAATACAAGTACTTCAACAAACCCGTCCATTATATGTGGTATAAAGAAACGTAGTTTTATTCAAACACTAACACGTGTTTTTGTGTGTACCTAATTCACGTAGACTGTCGAAACATGTTTCCATACTTCTTTGTAATGTTAACTGATGCGGAACCACATTCATTCACTTTAAACCCGGCCAGTTTTGTGCCGGGTTGTCGGCAGTTTTATTATACATATAATGCATCGTCGTTCGCTCAATATTCAGAGACGATGGTGCGTAGTTCGTAAACACTTTTTGAAAATAGTTCAAGGACTTCATTGAATCGCATTTAGGGCCGATAGGATGTCTCCTGTCAGGGCAGGAAAGATTCACAGAGACAAAGTGGTGCTATAATATCGTTTTTCAAGGGGGGGGGGGGGGGGGGGGAGGCATTTTACGGATTCTATTAATTAAAGGTAGAAGCTATATTACAAACTGAAGAATTTGTGTTTTTTTTCAGCTCGTCAGACTGAGATATATGCCTCATGAGACATTTCTGGTCTATTTGTGTCGAACACTGTTTCACCCTTTGCCCTAGATCCATATGTTCTTCACCTTTCCATGTATGTCACAAAGTCAGGTCAGTAAAAAGGTTGCTTAACTTACCGGTTGAACTACTAGCTAAATATGAGTGCGGTCATCCGACACCAGTTTAATAACCTATCTGATATACCCAAGGAATTAAATGTCAATATTCGTTTCGCGGACAAAACTTAGTTTAGTTATCCTTTTACGTATACATAAGGTAGATTGCTTAGTTCTTTCCCGAAAGGCAGAACAAGAAATGAAAATTTGTCGTATGTGCTTCATCAAATGTTATATTCTCCTCAAAAATACTGGATCATCAGCAATGGCATTAAAGACAGAAAATGGGCTAGTGTGGGATGTAACGTGCCCGAAGTAGAGAGTACGAGGAACAGAGGAACGCGACACGATCCGACAAGGATCCCCACATGACTCACCAAAACATGTTTTGTAAACTTAATTTTCCGCCATGACTATAACTTTGATAACTCATTTCTGACGAGAAAACCAAACTTTAAGGGACATTCATGAAACAAAATAGATATGATTTTATAATATCCTCGACACTCCAGGAGTTACTCTTAGTTTCTCTATAGCCCAAGAAATTGTTCTGATATACATGTATACAAGGGGTCTTGTTGTTGGGAGAGGAGCTCACATCGCCGACATTCCAGGGCTTACACTAACAATCTCTGTGCCCCAGGAGATTGTCCTGATATACATGTATATGAGGGATCTGGTTGGGAAAGGAGCTCGCATCTCGACATCCCCGGGCTAACTCTTACAATCTCTGTACCTCAGGAGATTGTCCTGTTATACATGTATATGAGGGGTCTTTTTGTTGGGAGAGGAGCTTACATCCCCGACATCCCCGGGCTAACTCTTACAATCTCTGTACCTCAGGAGATTGTCCTGTTATACATGTATATGAGGGGTCTTTTTGTTGGGAGAGGAGCTTACATCCCCGACATCCCAGGGCTTACTCTAACAATCTCTGTAGCCCAGGAGATTGTCCTGATAAACATGTATATGTGGCCTAGGGATCTTGTTGTTGGGAGAGGAGCTTGCAGCGCATTCCAGAGGTTACGTTCTCTATACTCCTGGAATATATACAGTACCGACGAAATAACAAAATATGCCAAGAATGTACTATGGTAAGTGGAGGTGACCCTGGAATCGTACCTGTTGTCCTCGTGACGTCCTATGTCAACTACGTAATACCTGGTCTAAGATTACACTGGGGGAAGAATTGATTGACAGTTGTTCACATACATATCTGCATTAAAGACGCCAGTCATATGTCACAAACAGGTTTTCTATTAACTGACTATGCATTTATACATATTATCGGGTAGCAATCTCTAGCAAATTCTATACGATCGCGTTCCACTGAGCGACGTGTCCTAGTTAAATGTCTTATTTACCTGTATATGTGGAGGTAACAGGTACGAAATGTATATAGGTGTTGTATTTCACAGGTACATGTATATTTGACATACGTTCTACAAGTACGCAAATAAATGTCAACCGATGTTAAGACGATTTTCCAAAATAAGATTCTATTTTCCTTATCTATCTTACATTGTATAATTAGCGCTAGCTGCAAAAGTACACATATAACTGCTGTGAGCTATTTTTGTACTATCATGGTCTATAAAACACATTTTCTGATTTGAATTCAATTTACTCGATTTATATAAAGCTAAATCTGGACACCGATGCGAATAAAAACATTTGGGGCTTTCTCAATTATTTCATGCAACCAGGACTGGAGGTTTAATCGGTATCACCGCATTGAACTATTGAACTACCAATATGAATGAAGAAAAGACTCATTCTCATTAAAGATATTGTCTTATATTGCCCTGTTAAAAGGATTAAAATATATTTAAATCCTGACATCGACGCGAAATATCATTTAGGGCATTCTTATAACTACTTCTTGACTTGTCTGATCTTTGGTATTTTGGTATGTTTGTGTTTTACGTCCTATTAACAGCTATGGACATGTAAGGACGTGCCAGTTTTTGGTGTTGGAGGAAAGCCTGAGGTCCCGGAGAAAACCCACCGATTTACGAACAGTGCCTTGCGAATGCCCAACGTAGGCCTCGAACCCGCGACCCAGTGAGGGGCTAGTGGAAGCAGAATGTCAGACGCCTTAATCACTTGGCCACCGCAACCCCATCTTTCTGAAGTCTCGGGAATGCATTTAAAATCACAGGGACCTGGTAATTTGTTACAGCTATATTTGGACCTAAACTAAAGTGTTCGGAGTAATTCATGTTCTGAGAATTTGTTACAGCTATGTTTTGACCTAAACTAAGTTGTTCGGAGTAATTCATGTCAAATTACTCCGAACACCTTAGTTAAGGTCCAAATATAGCTGTAACAAAGTCTCAGGTCCCTGTGTTTAAAATGTGTTAAAGAAATCTTGTAAAGTGCATAGCATATATATTACACCCTGAGTGGTATATTTAATTCTAGTGACGCCATCGTCTGTGTTCTGTTTCCGACTTCTACTGGTGTATCAGAATTCTACTGGTGTATCAGAACTCTACTGGTGTATCAGACTTCTACTGGTGTATCAGACTTCTACTGGTGTATCAGACTTCTACTGGTGTATCAGACCTCTACTGGTGTATCAGACTTCTACCTGGTGTATCAGACTTCTACTGGTGTATCAGACCTCTACTGGTGTATCAGACTTCTACTGGTGTATCAGACTTTAACCTGGTGTATCAGACTTGTACCTTGTGTATCAGACTTCTACTGGTGTTCAGACCTCTACTGGTGTATCAGACCACTACTGGTGTATCACACTTTTAACTGATGTACCAGACTTCTACTGGTGTATCAGACCTCTACTGGTGCATCAGACTTCTACTGCTGTATCAGACCTCTACTGGTGTATCAGACTTCTACCTGGTGTATCAGACTCCTACTGGTGTATCAGACCTCTACTGGTGTATCAGACATCTACTGGTGTATCAGACCACTACTGGTGTATCACACTTTTAACTGGTGTACCAGACTTCTACTGGTGTATCAGACCTCTACTGGAGCATCAGACCTCTACTGGTGTATCAGACTGCTATTGGTGTATTAGACTTCTACTGGTGTATCAGACCTCTACTGGTGTATCAGACCTCTACTGGTGTATCAGACTTCTACTGGTGTATCAGACCTCTACTGGTGTATCAGACTTCTACCTGGTGCATCAGACTTTTACCTGGTGTATCAGACTTCTACTGGTGTTCAGACCTCTACTGGTGTATCAGACCACTACTGGTGTATCACACTTTTAACTGGTGTACCAGACTTCTACTGGTGTATCAGACCTCTACTGGTGTATCAGACCTCTACTGGTGTATCAGACTTCTACTGGTGTATCAGACTTCTACTGGTGTATCAGACTTCTACTGGTGAATTAGACTTCTACCTGGTGTATCAGACTTCTACTGGTGTATCAGACCTCTACTGGTGTATCAGACCTCTACTGGTGTATCAGACTTCTACTGGTGTATCAGACCTCTACTGGTGTATCAGACTTCTACTGGTGTATCAGACTTCTACTGGTGTATCAGACCTCTACTGGTGTATCAGACTTCTACTGGTGTATCAGACTTCTACTGGTGTATCAGACTTCTACCTGGTGTATCAGACTTCTACCTGGTGTATCAGACTTATACTGGTGTATCAGACCTCTACTGGAGTATCAGACTTCTACGGGTGTATCAGACTTCTACTGGTGTATCAGCCCTCTACTGGTGAATCAGACCTCTACTGGTGTATCAGACCTCTACTGGTGTATCAGACAACTACTGGTGTATCACACTTTTAACTGATGTACCAGACTTCTACTGGTGTATCAGACCTCTACTGCTGTATCAGACCTCTACTGGTGTATCAGACCACTACTGGTGTATCACACTTTTAACTGATGTACCAGACTTCTACTGGTGTATCAGACTTCTACGGGTGTATCAGACTTCTACTGGTGTATCAGCCCTCTACTGGTGAATCAGACCTCTACTGGTGTATCAGACCTCTACTGGTGTATCAGACTTCTACTGGTGTATCAGACCTCTACTGATGTAATATTTACCGGTTTAATTTCGTCCTTCTCTTCTTTCAGGATTGCACCCGGACCACTGACACAGCCATGTTCGTTATTTGAACGTCTCCTCTTTGGTTCAATGCAATCTCCATTCAGTAACGATCGTAGCTTTCTTTAAACTTGTCATAGTAGATAAATAAGATCCCCGTACATGTACCACTGTCAAACAAAATTAAACTTTGTGACTATAGCTTTGATAAATCACTTTTAAAAGAACAGTTTACCTTGCGGGACTTTTATCGGAAGTTAATCGGACGTTACTGTAAATAGGGAAAACGGCAGTGCAGCGGGATATGGATCCTTAAGGGGGACGGGTGGTGCAGTTCAAGTTCGAGTTCTTTATTATCTTGAGTCTTTTGACCCATCGATTTCAAAAGTGAGATATATTTACAATATCTACAGACAATACAATACAATACAATACAAAAAAATACAATACAATACAATACAATACCAACAATGTACAAACAGTATGGAGAGTGGCAGCATGGAGAGTGGATAACACACTCGCCGTTCACTAAGGCGGCCGGGGTTCGATTCCACGATCGACACACTTTTGCATGGGACTCCCTAGGCCTATTATTATTTCAAATAGAATGTTAAGATTTTAGAAACATTACAGATAAATACTTTTCCGGACATTTAAACCGTTTTCACTGATCTAGATTTTGAGGCTTTTTTAAACTATATAAATGACATCAGTCTGTTTTGTAAAATTTGTTCCGATTAATTAACTGACGTGACTCTTTTACGGCATGTATACATAATCTTTTTCCATTTCATTTTTTACTTTCTCACTCTTGTATCTTTTAAATTTTCGTACCCGGTCCTGCTGATGATTTTACAGATAGACGAGTTTTTATCTGATTTTAATTCTGTTTTGTCAAAGATTTTTATATAATTCTTTATTTCTTTTGCGAGAATTACAAACTGCCACTGGCTACGAGTTGATCTAACACATAAATAAATGATACGACAATTACGCTCAGCAATTACTTTCCGTACTACAAACTTCCACCATTCATACGAAAGCACACGTATGACACAAACACACACTAGCATACACAAACAAAAATCCTCATCCAACTACTACACTTAACAAACAAGAGCGAGAGAGAGAGCGAGAGCGAGAGAGAGAGAGAGAGAGAGAGAGAGAGAGAGAGAGAGAGAGAGAGAGAGAGAGAGAGAGAGAGAGAGAGAGAGAGAGAGAGAGAGAGAGAGAGAGAGAGAGAGAGAGAGAGAGAGAGAGAGAGAGAGAGAGAGAGAGAGAGAGAGAGAGAGAGAGAGAGAGAGAGAGAGAGAGAGAGAGAGAGAGAGAGAGAGAGAGAGAGAGAGAGAGAGAGAGAGAGAGAGAGAGAGAGAGAGAGAGAGAGAGAGAGAGAGAGAGAGAGAGAGAGAGAGAGAGAGAGAGAGAGAGAGAGAGAGAGAGAGAGAGAGAGAGAGAGAGAGAGAGAGAGAGAGAGAGAGAGAGAGAGAGAGAGAGAGAGAGAGAGAGAGAGAGAGAGAGAGAGAGAGAGAGAGAGAGAGAGAGAGAGAGAGAGAGAGAGAGAGAGAGAGAGAGAGAGAGAGAGAGAGAGAGAGAGAGAGAGAGAGAGAGAGAGAGAGAGAGAGAGAGAGAGAGAGAGAGAGAGAGAGAGAGAGAGAGAGAGAGAGAGAGAGAGAGAGAGAGAGAGAGAGAGAGAGAGAGAGAGTCATACTCATTAATATATCATCATCAATTAAATCATCATCATCTACGTATACACTTCCATGTTCGGTAGGGATGTTACTGGTATATTACATGTAACTCTGCGACTCCTTTTCATCTACACAATTTTTTCTCCTTCTTTTCCAATTTCTCCCTCTTTTCTGCTTATCCTTTCTCTCTATTTTGTTTAGCCCGTTCTAACTTTTCGTCCATTGATACCCTGCTTGTGTTTTCCGTCCTTGAAACTCTGGCTAATTTCGCCTCGATGCTTCTTCTGTTTTCTTCTGCTTTTAATTCCCTGTTGATCCTAGCTCTCTCTATAAGGTCGATAACCTTGACCGTACTTGTTTTGACATCTTTTGTGATGCAATTTTTATCACCTTCTCTTCCACTCGTTCAACGCTTGTCTTTCTCTCTTGCTTCTCGTTTAGCTGCAGCTAGTTCCATTCTGTGCCATTTTCTCTTTCCGTCTTAGTACCTCGTTCTTTATGAATTCCGCGTTTGATTCTATTCTCTCGGGGGTTATTTTGTTGAGAATATCTCTGGTGGTGAGCGGGGGCAGGGATGTGTAGTGATCCCTGGCGGGGTGTAGGGTTGGCGGTCTTACCAGAACTGCTTTTGTGCAATTAGAACCCCGTGAGTATTCTGATACTCCGGGTACTTGGTAATTAAGAGCCGTCATTTGAGGTTGACATTCCTGGAATCTCCACATTCACGTCGACAGTGAAAGCCACGCATCCTGATCCCTCATAAGGGTTTATCCCCTCCTCCCGGAGCTGCGTTAGCACGGTTTGCTCAGCCCTGCGCGCCAGATTCAGCATGGGCGAGTCTTCATAGACGGAAACTCATAGGGGGTCTTCTATATGAGTTGTTTGAACCTTTCTTCGGGAATAAAATCAAAATCAAAATAAACCCTTTTGAATAATGTGTAGTCATATCAGTCATGGTAGGAAAGAAATATTAATTCTTTAAAAGTTTTCGGTCGAATAAGGTTCTGTCGTTCTGAAGAATACAATATATACATCAATATATAATATACGTACATATAAGTTGATTTAACATATTTGGAAGAGGTTGCAGGTCGGGGTTCGAGAATAGTGTATCGTCATAGTAAGAGGCGACCCGTGTGGGAACCCCCTGTAGAATTTGGGGTTTGCTTAAGTTTTGTGCCCTCTAATTGGGGACACAAATCCGACCAAAATAAATCTTCTACACCAATTGTAATAGATGGGATCTTTATATTTCTTTCTACTTCTAACGTTTGCCTTTAATATTGAACGTTCGCCAAAGTGAGGGAGGCAATGGGTTTTATACTTTGTCAGTATAATGTGCCTTGGCGGAATACTGTGCTGAGTGCCTTCGGAATGGTATTTCAGTGAGGTAGCACTATATAAAAGTCGGCGTCAAGGAGGCAAATATACCAACATACCTTGCATCCTGCACACATAAACGCAAGCACGCATTCACAACACACATGGAGGCACGTCTTTAATTTTCATGTCGCGTCATTATTTATTGGTGCCACCAGACTTATTGATTAATATCTATATTGTGCTTTCACGCACACAAAAAATACCAACCTTCAAAATTGACCAGCTGGGTCTGAGTTTGATCCAAATGAACGATATGTCTAAGCACTTTTTTATACCGTAGACATGGAATAGAATTTGACTTGAAGCCGATAACTTCAATATTATCAAACTGTCAAAGGGAGATAACCTATACACAAAAATGGATATTGTAAAGTCGCAAAATATTATTATCAAAATTGCAGAAATAGATATAGGCTTAACTGATTTCAATTAACACTTGCAAACATATTTGGTATACATTAGCCACACAGTGTACAGTGCTACAAATAAATAAATAAATGTAATTAATATCCAACCGGAAGTGACTACTTTACGGCACCTGGATTGCAAACCACGTTGGAAAAGTTGCAGGAGATTCACTTTGCTGATTTTCTGAGGTTCTGTTTGGAAATAACTAGTGTCATTCCCAACGAGTAAGAACATCGACGTTAATTCTTTGTCGAGAAATAGATGTATCAGGTTAGATGCTATTTAAATTGTGAAAATAGGAAATATCGATAAGTCTGGCACTGAGTGCAGGATTTATGACAAGATTCTATGGGGATCCAAGCAAACCTTGTACATGTTATATTTGTTGTTAACATTCAATTTATTTCACCACTGAAATGTCCCGAGTATCCTCCTTTGTAATCCGATGTCACAAACTCCAGATCCCTAAGCATTGTGTCACGATCGAGAGGTAATGTCTGCTCTAAAAAATTGATCGCTCTGCCACTCTGACCATCTGCATCCATAATAAGTATAATATTTATTCGGTAAAAGCATGATACAGGTACAAACATCACATATGATCACAGATTTCAATTGCATAATAATCACAGTATTTAGATTATCACATCAATGTTAATATCACAAATTTTGGAGCACTAGCAATACAATGTATCTGCATGATGACTAAGCTTTAACCTAGGATATCCCATGAAAGCTAGGTGGCAGCTTATTTCCATGGGGTCCTCTAGTAAAGATCTTAATTACTTAGACAACAAAAGCTCCTAGGAATTTGACAATATAAAATGGTATAATTTCTTGTAATAATATATATATGAATAGAATAAGTTGTACTAATTGGTCAAATATGATTATTTTATATTATTTCATCAAAATAAGATGTTATATTATTTGACAGTATAAGATGGAGTTGTGTTTTACGTATCATTAGAAAATAAGATTGCCTTCTAATAATATATATATATGTGGAGCTGTGCAGGATGTTATTTCCTCTTTTATAATATTAAAATAACAAATGCCATCTACATCCATGTGCCCTTTTAGCTTATCCCTTATTTTGTCTATAAAATATTTTCATGAGTAAGCTAGCATCGCTGCTTCTGTTCATGGTTTATAATTGGTGAAGTTTTAACTATTCGTCACGTAATAGTCAAGTGTGAATGCGTCGACGTACGATGTAGATGTACAGTTATAAAATCCAATTACCATAATCGACTTTTAAGTGCAAATACATGTAATGATGATGATGGTCTGAACCATGCATATTGTGTCATATTCAATGAAGCTTAAACAATCTACCAGTATGATTGCCACATATATATATATATATATATATATATTTCATTAGGTTGCATCATGCAAATGAAAAAGCTGACACATTATATATGCATACTAACATTGATTGCATTTTAATATGTGTGTAGTCCTATATAAATAGCTATTTCACTTCAATTCTTTCATCTCAGAAGGCTGCAGCAGCACCTTAACGATGTCCACAGCGGAGCAGAGTGGTACGGCTGCTGAGGGTGGGAATGTGAAGGAAGAGAAGAGAACCCCAGCAGAAAGAGATGCTTTAGCCAGGCAGATCCTTGATAAACCAGGCATTGCGCAAATCAAACCAGAGTAAGAAATTTTATGTATATCAACCATGCCAATTAATGACCATCTCAAATATCTTTCTATTAAATCATTTTTCATGACATAAATGCAATGTGCAGGACAATAGAGACATTTTCAAAAACAGTTTTTATAAAGCACTTGCCTGAAATAAAAATATGCTAGACCTAAACATTTCAATAAAATACAACTTCATTAATTTTCATGGAAAACTGTTTACTATTCTTTCAATGGAAGTTATGTTTTGTCAGTATTTGTTTCATAATAATCACATGTATGTTGTAAAGATCCTATTTAGATTGAACAGATTTGAGTTTGCATTGGTCAATCAAGTAATTAAGATTTCACTTTTTAAAGACCAAATCTTCACCTCTACGGCCTTCAGAATTGGAATAAATATTTATTCTTGATAAGTTACTATGAGTTGGGGTGCAGTGAACATTTTACAATTCAAATAGAACATTACAGAAAAAAGCTAGGAGACATACGAAAGATTTGTAGACTTAGATTATTTTTTTTTGGTTTTGCTTGGAATTGCTATGTTCGGAAAATTAAAATCATCTAGGCTTTCCTATTGTTTTTTTTTGTTTCATATAAAAGGATTATATAAGGAAATAAAATTCTATTCTGCTAATATGCTTCAAACAAAACAGAAAATCAAACTTTTGGGTGTATATTTTTTTTATCAAATTTTATCTTAATATGATTGCAAGGAGAACTGAAAGTAGGTCCAAGATATATAGACAAAATCCAACTGTTGGTAACTTTACAGATACTCAGGTTTAACCGTACTTGTTAATGTCGTAAGATCATAAAATTTTGAGCTAGTCCAACAGCATGGATGATTTTGGATTATTTGATGAAATAGGGCTCTTGTCAAGGCAATTGGTAATATTCATCTGCATTTTTAGCTTATGCCATACTGCGGCGTCCGGCGTCCATCGTCCGTAGTCCGTCTGTCAACTTCTTCTGAAGAACTGTAGGACCTAGGGTCATGATATTTGGCCAGTAGGTATCTGGGATGGAGTGCTATAAAGTTTCCTCATTAAAATGACCTTGACCTACTTTCAAGGTCACAGTGGTCAAATCAAATATGTGAAAAACTTCGAAGAACAATATCCTAAGAACCATTTGGATTAGTGTCATGATACTTTGGTATGTTATGTAGACCATCAGTGCAAATCTGTTTCTCAATTACAGTAATGATGTCAAAGGTCAACTTTAAGTGCAAGTTGGGGTCAAAGGTCAACATGAGTCAAAGGCTTTAACAATCTTCTTTTCAATTTCCATAAGGCTCAGGGTCATGATATTTGGCCAGTAGGTACCTGGGATGAAGTGTTATAAATTTATGACCTTGACCTACTTCCAAATTCACTGGTGTCAATTATGTTAAAAACTTCAAACAACAATATCCTAAGAACCATTTGGACTAGAGGCACGATACTTGGGTATGTTATGTAGACCAGCTGTGTGAATTGTTTTCTTTATTACAGTAATGAGGCCAAAGGTCAACTTTAAGTGCAAGTCGGGAGTCAAAGTTAAAATGTCTTGTGTTCTAGTTACCAAATTTGGTCTTAAGTTACCTATATGTCAGTTGCATGTAACAAAAGAAACAGGTGGGCGATACAGGCCCTTTGGGCCTCTTGTTGAATTTTGTGATTGTTATTGAATATTGTGTATTGTTAGCTCACCTGGTCCGAAGGACTATGGTGAGCTTATGCCATACCGCAGTGTCCGTCCGTCGTCTGTCTGTCAACTTTTCCTTTAAAACGCTACTAGTCCTGAACGGCCAAGTAGATTTTGACTAAATTTGGTCTGGAGCATCCTTAGGCCAAGGGGACTCAATTTTGTATAAATGGTGGGTGTGGCCTCCCTGGGGGCAGCGGGCCGGGGCCGAATAGGGGAAATAGAGGTAAAACCTTTAAAATCCTTCTTCGACCATCGTGATTAAGAGATTTTATCCTTATTTAGTCTGGAGCATCCTTTGGCCAAGGGGACTCAATTTTTATACATACGGTGAGTATGACCCCCCTAGGGGCATAGGGATGGGGATCTGTTTGAAATTTGTTATATCTCAAGTACTGGATGGATTTTTCTGAAATTTCATATGTACTTACAGCACCTACCATGGAGTGCTATATCTTTACTTCATACCAATTATTTTAAACATATTCAGGTGAGCGATACAGGCCCTCTGGGCCTCTTGTTTAAAATACTGTGTTGAAAATGTTTGAAACTTGGTTGTAAGTTTGTAGAATATTTAAATTTTAGATTTAAACCAAGCCAAATAGAAAGCAGTGCATTAGTTGCCTCACTTTACAGTTTGAATTAATGATGTAGCAGGCATCGGCTCATAGTTTAACAATTGAATGCTAAAACAGACACATGTGCATTTTTAAAAATGTGTAATGATTATTATTTTACTCTTTTTTTCTATAGATTTATATTACTGGACCACAGGATCAAGATTTCTGAGGAGTTTCTGTCAAACAAATCGAAGGAAAAACTAGAAGCAAGCAAAGACGGTAATGAAGGTAAATGCTAAAAGATATCTTGTTCACCACAATACTGTAGGACATTAAATCCGAGCATGATCAGATGTAAACAACTTTGCCAGTGTTTGTGTGGGCTACGATAATTGGTAGTAACAAAAGTCTCCCTGGTACACAGTCAGTTTTGACTGATTTTGTTTGGGGAATTGATTGTTTATGAGATACCTTTTCTCCCCGGATTTTAGATGTGCAATACGTGATGGGGGGGGGGGGGGGGGGGGCATGTTTACTTCCGGTATACACCCAAAATCTGAGAGTTGTACAAAACAAATTGGCAAAAAGCTGGTATGCAGTTCCAGACTGCATGTTTCACAACAGGGTACCGGTCAGTAGATATCCCTTTGTTACAGAATATGAAATTTCTGCTATTTTCGCCCAAATTTACCATTGTTTTACTTTGACTTAGGTTTGCTACTGATTAACGTTTACACTGGCAGTGTACATGTCCCAAATTATATATCTAATTAAATTTTGATAGTTTAGAGAATTACAGCTCAAATAATACAATTTTCACATTTCTAATTAAAAAAAACTCATTGGAAAGGAGATATTTAACCTAATTAGGTTGTATATATTCTTTCAAAGTCATGTTTGATTTTTCTACGGTCAATCCAGGGGAGACAGAAAATGGGGCCTCCAGGGATCGAGAAGAGGGCCCTCCTCCAAGTAAACGTATGAGGCTGAAGGGAAGAAATAAGAAGCGACCAGTTAATACAAAGCTGCATAACTCCAAGAAGATGTGTCCAGCTGTGCTTCATGCTCAGGAATGTCGGTTTGGAGAGAGCTGCAAATTCAGCCACGACATCAAGAAATTTATGGCCGAAAAACCGACAGACTTGGGACCAGTTTGTATCAATTTTGAAAAATTTGGAAAATGTCAATACGGAATATCCTGTCGTTACGGAAAAAGTCATATCTCGGAAGAGTTTGAGAATATTATAAATGAGGATTTGTATAAAGAAATGCAGAGTAGAAAAGTAGTAAAGAACGCCCTTTATAAGGAGCTACAACATAAACTATGGAAGAAGAAATATGACTTTGAAAAAGCAAACAGAAACACTGCCCAAATACAAACTGAAGTAAGAACAAGAGTAGACTCGGAAAAATTTCACAAAGAAGGACAAAGGCTGACAAACTCGGGAAACGATGGAGAAACAGTCAAAACGGAAACTTGTGATTCTTCTTCCGTTGACACCAGCAGCAAAACTGACAATTGTTCGTCTGTTTTAACATCTTCAGATACAGAGATGTCCGATGTTGGTAGTACAAAACAGTCAGATGCATCTGTATGCTTGTCAGATGCTGAAGGCATTCGACTAAGGCCACAGGAGAAAAAATTGGTAAGAAAAATATCTGTCACTTGACCCATTCAAATGCATTTCACATATTTTACTAGCATATTAAACATAATTATGCAAATGTTTGAATCAAATGAGTCCATGAGTGAATATTGGTGTTTTGTAAAGGTTTTAAGCTTTATTAATTCTTAGCATTTCGAGTTGAGGTTTGTCTGTTACGTTTTCGTTCGTTGGATGTCATTTCTTTAACATGTTTAACTAATTCACCCCTGAAACGTCATAATGAACTATTCCAATCTTTGAATTGGAAGAGTTCAAATGTGTCTTCAGGGGTGAATGAGTTAATCTACTTTTTAATGACCTTTTTTGTGTTGATGTTAATACATCTTACTTTTTAACGCCTTGGCTTAGAATAAAAAAATAAATAATAATAGATTATTAGCATTGGCATGAGGTATATGTTCGCAATAATACAAAATGTTTGACATCAGTATTTGTTATGTCGGAGTATTGAGATGTTAAACTTCTACAGAAATGGGAACATAAACACTTCTTCCATTTATGAAATCAAAGAGTTTTCCTCTCGGCACACACATATCTTCTCTGCACACCTGGAATATGTCACGAAGAAATTGAATACGACCAGGTTCAGTGTTACAGTTGCATGTGAATTTGATGTTTATTTTCCTATGATGAATCTTGGTTTTTTCAGATTGACTTTTCCAATAAGCTGTACTTGGCACCATTGACTACTGTAAGTATACAGGCATTTTTTAACCCCATTTTTAGTGCCGACTTTAGTTACTTTCTCCAAGTGAAGTTTTCCCAATTCTGATCCAATATTTTCACAATCGCTTGTAAAAATAATAAAGTATGGCTTCTTATAAACTGTTGTATAACGTTAAATTTTTTGAAAAATAGAGTTTATCTCCATTGAATTCAAGCAACAAGTTTTGTTTACACATGAGGTTATTTTAGCGTGATCAAACAAAATTTCCCTAATATCATACATCCGTTACATGTCGTAAAAATTCCCAATTCATTGTGTTTGTGCAGTAAAATTCCCAATTCATTGTGTTCGTGCAGTAAAATTCCAAATAAAAAAAGGCACCGGCCCTTTAGATTCAAAAAAACAACAACACTGGTATATAATATAATACGTTTAGATTGTTTAATTCATGTATACCAGATACATGTGTTGAGTGAACATGTATACCAGATACATGTGTGGAGTATCAGCCATGAAGTACACCATACAGTGGACTATGAATAAAGCCTTGATAATACAGCCACTCTCATTCCTTGCAAAAGTAGCAGGATTGTAGTCCTTGGTGGTTTTTTTGCGTGGATAAATTGTGAAATGGTGGCCAAATTTACATGGTATAAGTGTGTTAGTTATGGTAGAAATGAATAGTGAAAAGCAGCTGGGGATGGAACACCAATAAATGAACAAGCATAATGTAAAATCACAAAGATACGCCAAGAACAAGTGATTATTAAGGTAATTCCCCCTTTGATATGTTGAATTACCAGGTTGGTAACTTGTCTATGACACATTTAATTGCCAGGTTGGTAACTTGCCTTTGACACATTGAATTGACAGGTTGGTAACTTGCCTATGACACATTGAATTGACAGGTTGGTAACTTGCCGTTCCGTCGGATCTGTAAGGGGATGGGAGTGGACATCACATGTTGTGAGATGGCTCTGGCCACAAACATCCTTCAGGGACAGATGTCGGAGTGGGCCTTACTGAAGCGTCATGAAACTGAAGACTTGTTTGGGGTTCAGGTAAGTCTACCATGGATTGTATAAAATCATAGATTGTATTAACTTTATGCAAGGATAAAAACCATCCAAGTGAATCAATGATAGGTCTAACCACTGTTTAGTGGCCAGAAACACTAGTATAATGTCTTAGAGTTTTATGTAAGTTGTATTTAGCTATTATATGAGGGTAAAATGTGCAGTCAAACATTAGGCGGTTGGTTGATGTTTGTCAACATCTACGTAAACCGATACTACTTTAGTGTGTTTATCTTGTGTTTTCCCAAATCAAGTCTAAAATTTCCAAAACGGTATTGATTTCATGAAACCTAAGAAACAACATTTCATATAAACCAGGAAAAAGTGTCACTTATGTTTGTTTCGCTTTTAACCATCTCCATATATTTAATTTCCACTACAAGTTCATCTATAAGCATTACCTTAAGAATCTTTGTTCATAAATGCTGTTGGATCAGCATCATTTTGAAGCCTTTTCTCCCACCTTCAATATCACGAGACAACTGTTAAAAGCACACATTTTGGTGTTCGGCTGTTTCAGGAATCTCGTTTGAGGTCAACAATAACTTTTTTTTTATAATATAAATGGTTGAATGGCATAATTTCAATGTTCATGTCTGTAAAAACGCAAATCTATTACTTACAGATTTACCATGAAGCCCTAGAAGCCAGATTCAAACCAGTTTGCGACATCCATCTGCATGTCGGTGCCAAAATGTCCTTATCAGAATGCAATAGTGGTTTAATATATAACATGCTTTTACCAGCCAAACATTACTGGGAGTCATGTTGTTGGAGAATGGCAAATAAAGGTGTCTTTATTCTTACACAAAGACTCCTAGATTTCAAAAACTAGTGTTGTAATTCTTAAAGTTAATCCGATTGTCTGTGTTTGTGACAGATCTGTGGTGCCTTCCCAGACACATTGACACGGTGCTGTCAGCTCATCAATGACGAGTTATCTGTGGACTTCGTTGATCTCAACTGTGGCTGTCCCATAGACCTGGTCTTCAAGAAGGTAGCACAATGTTATATCCTGTCAAGATTATTTGATCAGTCTACTATTGTCAATACATGTATTGCCTAATTTTCACTTAAGGTTATCCTTTAGCCCTCTCATCCTTTGGAACATGTTGTTCTTATTTTGCAATCTTATTCTCAATGATCAGTTTATTGTACAAAGCCTGCAAGTTTTAACTCATTAACATCTGAAATTTCATGATGAACTATTCCAACCTTTGAATTGGAAGAGTTCAAATGTGTCTTCAGGTTTGAATGAGTTAAATTACCTGTCCAGTCATAAGGAAGAGAATCTTGTGTCTTTCTTTAAAGAGTTTTAAAGATATGTTGTTCTCACTTTATGATTGCAGGATACGTCAATAATATATAAAAAACATTTCTGTGTAGAACTATGTTAAATTGATAACGGAAACATTTTTTATTGTCAGAAGAACTTTTTAAATGTGTTTGAAAATTAGCAGGGGAGCTAACTCTTCTTTCTACATTTGCAGGGGGAGGGATGTGCGCTGATGGGAAAGAGTAACAAGTTTGAGCAGGTCGTTCGCAGTATGAAGTCGGTGCTAGATGTCCCTCTCACAGTGAAATTGAGGACGGGAATATTTGACAACAAAAATATTGCTCATTACCTTGTTCCCAAACTCAGGAGATGGGGGGCATCTCTGGTAACAGTAGGTATCCATATGTTATAACCAACTTTGCATAACTACCTTGGTAACTAGGCATTATATGGCTCCTTCCTGTTCCAAGTAATCACCATGGTGACCATAGGTATCAGTAGGTAATGTCTAATTCTGGTTAGACACGGTAGATATCAATATGACTTAACTCAATTTGTTTTTTTGATGCCATGATACCTGTAGGTACTGTATAAATCTTTGAATTGGCACATTGTTATTTTTGTCACGAAACTGATGTTCATGCAGTGTACATTTCACGGAAAACAGATCTGTCTGTCATGTCTGTTATTTTCACATTTCTTATGCTATAATGTGACTTTAACATGACACATCTATACTGTCAGCTGATCTGTCAGGTATGTGTGAGAAAACTATCCTAGTTTCCTAAAATAGTCTTGTCGCATTGCAGACGTGTATTTGATTGGAATGAAAAAGTGAGCTGTGTAGGCTTTCTGCTCTGTTTCAATGTATAATTATAATAGCAAAACTATTGTGATCTGTTAAACCACTGGTCTTTGTCGGTAGTCTTGATGTAGATCTTACAATAATTTTTTGAGCTGGAAATTTTTAGTGCATTGTTGAATTTGCAGATAAATGTTTCCGCAAAAAGCGCGAAAATAACACTGCCATGAGAATAAACTGGTATATACATGTGTACAATAACTGATGTTTATACTGGAATTCGGGCAGTCACCATGATAACATTAGACATGGTTACGCTTGATTCTGGATAGACAGTTTATTGTGGTCACTATTGGCATTGTAATGTAGCCAAACAATTACATATATTTCTATAGAGTTACCATGGTGATGGGAGATAACCAGTAGTTACACACAATTGAAATTAAATCAAATGGGGCCGTGGTGGCCAAGTGATTAAGGCGTCTGACATTCTGCTACCACTAGCCCTCCACCACTAGGTCGCGGGTTCGAGACCTACGTGGGGCAGGCACCAGGTACTGGCCGTAGGTCGGTGGTTTTTCTCCGGGAACTCCGGCTTTCCTCCACCACGAAAAACCTTGCATGTCCTTAAATGACCATGGCTGTTACTAGGATGTAAAACACAAACAAACCAGACAAATCAACATGGGCGCAGTCAGAGCTATTTGTGAATCCCCAGTCAAGCATGTCAGAGATTTGCTTGAGTCCAACATAACATATTCTTGTTATCCAACATTCAAACCAAATTTTGTATATAGTACTTGCATGTATAACATTTAGTTGCCAAATTTGTGAAAAGTCTAAGAATTGGTTTGGATTGCAATGTATTATATAAAACATTCGTTGTTCCTAATCTGAAATACCCCTATCTTTGTTTTTTTCTGGAAAAAAACACATGTCTGTAGGAATAGAAACTCACTGGGAAATATTAACAATCCAAACTTTGTCATATTCACAGATCCACGGGCGTTCTAGGGAACAGCGCTACACCAGAATGGCTGACTGGGATTACATTGATGAATGTGCGAAGTTAGGGGCCCCTATGCCTGTATTTGGTATGTTGAAATGTGATGTATACATACATTAATTATGTTAAGACAGATGATTTATATTTTCATACATATGTTTCTCGATGAGTAGTTGAGTACTGACTGAGGCAAAGTCATAACGTGGCATAAAGCTTCGGACGCTGGTTGTAATTTTTAAAAAAAAATTCAGGTACATGTACTTATAATTGGAATAAAGGTCTGCTTTTCTTTAATTGTGCACGCATAACAATTTTAATACAAACTATATTTCCAAAAATATGATTATTTTTTTTCCTGGTATACCTGCTTAAGGGTTAAATTTTTGGATTTTTTTTTCCTTGTATAGCTGCTTAAGGGTTAAATTTTTGGAAATACATTTGCAAATATTGACAATCCAAAACATTGTGAGGTTCAGCATATGTTAATTGCATTTTATACAAGTTTGTCTGATGTCATATGCTACACTTTGCGGGAGTAAAATAACTTAGGTAGTTCAAAGTTCAATACTGATTTGATTTCAACATATCATCCCACAACATAGTAACAAGAAATCCATTTGTGTAGAAATGGAAATAATAGCTTTCTTTCATGTCAGCCTTGATGACAATTTAAGTTTAAGGAATCAAATTCTTTTCAAAATAGATTTTAAACGTATATCATAAATTACACATTACAGATATTGAACACAAAATTCAGAAATGATTTCTTTTTCTTGATATAGATCCACAATGTTGGTATAACGTGTGATTTGTTCAATGTTATGCTGAAGCTTGGTCTATTCCCTAAGAGAACAAGCTGTTATATTAGACACAACAACTGTCAATTCTTCCTTTTGATATGAACCTGTCGTATTTTCAATTTCAACACCCAGGTAATGGGGACCTGTTATCATATGAAGACCTTGATGCCTGTCTCAAGACCAGCGCTAGCGGAGGAATGGTGGCCAGGTAACCCAAACATTTCTGTTGGTAGTGATTCAAATTATAATCCAGTTTATTCAGTAAGATTCATCAACTTGGAAATACATACCAGTACATGCCATATCTAACGATTTGAGCATGAGACTCACGAAATTTACTTCAGATAAATTCCTCACAGCGTGAGACACATTTCTCACGAATTTCAATCGGTCTCACGAAAAGGAGCAAAGTTTGGTCAATCTTACATTGTTTGTGTAAAAAGCAAAACTTTGATGATACCTATTTCAAATAGGTATACACCATACTGTTTCAAGGCCGACAGGTCCCCCTTTATCAAGCTATGAATGAGTGATTTGTATTGTTTACCTGTACAACGGTAACGAAATTGTAAATATAATAGGTCACTCTACCCGGGATGTTTGGCCTATCGATAGAGAGTGGATTAACATTGTATCGAACATGTGTCGATTGATAGTGTCTGGAAAATGACATGAATGATGAATTTTCTACTTTTTATGCAGATACCTTAATAGCTCAAATCAGCACACCAGGTTCAAACACTTTCAAAATAATAATCCAGACCTCACGGTTGACCATAGCTTTGAAGTGTTTCAGACAAAATTGATATGACTTTAGAAATTAAAATCATTTCAGATGATGTGATAAAGAATTAAAGTCAGAGTTAAGAGTGTACACCAGTAGTCTATTGTGCTCATTATTATATTTCATGTGATAGGGGCTTTCACTTGAATTTGTGATAGTGGCTTAGATCTTGAATTCAATTGTAAATTCAATAGAGGGCAACCAAGTATGTTGTGAGAGCTTGTGCTTAATCCCATTTATTGTTTTGATAAAATATGTTTGAGCTACCATTTGCATATAACATTAGACATCAATACATAGTGAAATGTAAGTTTATGTACAGTATGTGCAAAAAAAGTTAGAAATCTTCAGTATACAAAATCAGATGTGAGCGAAATATAATCTGCATTATGTGTTCAGAAAGGACAATTTTGAGGACACTGTCAAGAACAGATTTATCTCCCTTCAATTGAATTCTTTCTCAGTTCTCACTTCACTTTGAATGGTGTGGATATTGTGGCTTTGAACTTTGATGCATGTAATATTATCAGGGACATTTTGATTCTTAGATCACCATGGGCAAAAAGACAAATGTTTTGGAATCTGACATCCCTTTTTTCTCTGCAAAAAAACAATAGTTAAGAAGGTATTTAAACTAAAACTGGTGTAGAATATTCCTGGGATAAAGTTGGAATTTAACGTAAGTAACCTTAAACATCATTCACAAATGAAAGCATTCCGTCTTTATTTCAGGGGAGCACTGATCAAGCCGTGGATTTTCACGGAGATGAAGGAGAGACGACACTGGGATATCTCGGCCAACGAAAGATTTGACATGCTCAAGAATTATGTCAACTTTGGGCTGGAGCACTGGGGTTCTGATCATCAAGGGGTGGAAAACACACGCAGGTTTCTCCTCGAATGGTTGTCATTCTTATACAGGTACCGTAACATAAAGTTTGAATTCATCTCTCCGACCGTGTCCTCCCTAGGTCACAATAAGTGGGCACGGCACCCAGCTGTATTTTCCTTGCACCCAGTTATCTGAATTTGAATAAATGTAAAGAAATGAACGGCTTTTGTGGCAAGATTTACAATATTCTCTGTACATCGACAGGTACATACCGGTGGGTTTGTTGGATCAGGTGCCACAGAAAATCAACGAGAGGCCGCCATTCTATGTAGGTCGTAGCGACCTAGAAACACTCCTGTCAAGCTCCAACTGCGGCGATTGGATCAAGATTAGGTACGCTTATTAGTTCCTTGTATTTAGCTTTCTAAATCTATTGATATGTTCAATAAAAGCCAAATGCATTTTCCAAAATAGTTACTAGGGTGATCAGCTTGCAATTAATTTTGGTCTCAAGATCGAATTGACCCTAAAACTTATGAAACCGAGAATGGAGAATGTCAGTCATTGGTCATAGAGACTAAGGTGATATATACATCATTACCGTATTTATCCTTCAAATAAGCCCAGGTGGCCAGCACACAATGTCTGACTTAAGATAGGGAGAAAGACTTGTTAAAGGACAGTAAAATGAAAGTTGTTGTATTTTCTACTGAACTGCAATAGATATGGGTGAACTTATTTCCAGGCATGGGCTTAATACTGAATAAAGACTAATTTTTTCTTTCCTTTTCCAGCGAGATGTTACTTGGTCCAGTGCCTGAAGAATTCAACTTCCTCCCCAAACACAAAGCAAATGCCTATAAATGAAGTCTTTTGATCTTCAAGTCTAGTCCCTGAGGGGAAACCTTCATCCCATGGCTCGATTATCGCTGGAAGAACTGATGTGACACAGAAATACTGGGGTTCACAAAATGGAGTCGCCTTGACGATTTGCCTGTGGAAAGAAAAATCCTCCTGCATATAGTTTTCCTTTCATTATCGAGCTTAATTGTTATCAACATCAAAATGAGACATTTAACAGTTAACAGGAGTTCTTGTTATATAAATGAAATATCAAGAGCTGTGGTATTTTCATCATGCTTCCCAAATGCAGTGTTCTCATGCATGGTTGCCATTGACAAAACAACATATTTCCCATTTGTCTTTGTCCGATTCTTCCTTGTGACACTGAAGTAAGCTGCACACCAGATTGAGTATCATTTCCTAGTACAGATTACATTATGGAATATTGTCAATCATAATTAAGTGAAATTGATTGGTCTGTTCTGAAAAAAAATATGTGGAAGAATAAAATGTTCCTGACTTGTCAAATATTACTTCGAAGCCTTGTTTTTTTGTTGTTAATTTCACATTTTACTGTTGATGGATGCATTATTTGTAATTCTTTGTCACCTACACATTAACAAAAATCAATAAAACAGAAATGAAAGAAACTTGTGTTTTTGTAAGTATTAATTCACACAGGAATGGTTAGAGTTTACAGTATATACTTGTAAATCCAATGTAAGCTTCACATAGCAAAAAGGTGTTTGTGTGACATCTTCTAAAGAACCCTGAGGAATAAATTCGTGGAGGTTGGTCTGTAGCGTTCCGATATGAAGGGCTAGTTATTTAGTTCAAAACGAACTTGATCTAATCTGAATGGTGCATCGATCGAATGAGTCAAAACGTTCAGATTATGTCTTTCTAATGCTCAGAATCATGACCTGTAGATTGTTTGAAAAGAGGGTTATGAAGTTTGTTATTGAATGTTCTCGATGGAATCTCAAGGTCGCAGGGGTCAAGTGTCAAAAATCTCAAATTGGGTAATGGTATTTTCAACAGATGTGTAGAGAGTGCTATCCTGGATACATGGAGGGGCAACCAATGTATAATGGTTATATGTCGGGTGAAGAACAGCGATACAAAGTATGGATTATATACATGGCGGGAGTATGAAGCAGAAGACACTTTACTTCCGGAACGGCTGGTCTTATTCTCCGTTTACGGTTTAATAATCTCTGTCCTTTGTCCTTATTTTGCCCTATTGTTGTCGATTTTGAGCTCAAATTACGGTTTGTTGACATCTCAATATTATTATGTCTCCCCTTCGAATGAAGGGAGACATATTGTATTAGTACTGGTTCTTCTTCTTCCGGTTCTTCTAATTGCAACTTGTCCGGGCAATAACTTTTAAACCGTCAAAGATTTCTTGATGAAACTTTAGATATGGATGCATCACCCACAGAAGATGTGCAGTGCACTGGAATTAGGTCACAGTGACTTTCACCTCAAGGTCAAAAAAGTGCAAAATTTTCAGTAAATTCTTGTCCCCCCCCCCCCCCCCCCCCCCCATAAATTTTAAACCGTTAAAGATATCTTGATCAAACTTGAAGTATACCTGCATCATTTACAGAAGGTGTGCAGTGCACTGAAATTAGGTCTCGCGATTCACTATATACATAGTTATGACCCTTTGTTTATTTTTAATACCGAAGTTTGTCCGGAGCATAAGTTCCATGTTATTTCCCCTACGTTGACCAAACTTACTATATTTATGTATCTTGGGAAGGGTGGAATATCTCGCATTAAAATCAGGTTTTGTGGCCCACTATATACAGATCTAGAGTAATGGCCCTTTGTTTATTTTTGATACCAAAGTTTGTCCGGAGCATAAGTTCCATGTTATTTCACCTACGTTGACCAAACTTACCATATTTATGTATCTTGGGAAGGTGGAATCTCTCGCACTAAAATCAGGTTTTGTGCCCCACTATATACAGAGTAATGGCCCTTTGTTTATTTTTAATATCAAAATTTGTCCGCGCCATAACTTCCATGTTATTTCACCTACGTTGACCAAATTTGCTCTAGTTTTAATGTATCTTGGGAATTAGGAGTGTCGTATTCTAAATTCGGGTCCCATGTCCCACTATATAAAGAGATATGGCCCTTTATTAATTTTTTATACCGAAGTTTGTCTGTTGGCTAATAAGGGGAGACATGTTTTTGTTCACAAAAACAAAATTCTAGTCTTCTTTGTTTTAGAAAATAAATAAAACTGAACATTGTTCCTCATCAAATATCTTTTTTATAATGTATTCAAGAAAGCTAAATAAAGCAAACCTACAAAAGTCGAAGGAAGCACGTTTGTGAAGCCGTTGATGTTCCTGATGGTTACCAATGGTGTATCACAGCAAAGACGGAGGACAATGGGAACAGACACATCTTATTGTAAAAACGTAGGATTGGTATTCTTCTTCAATGGAAATATTTGACCAGTCAGGTACCTTTTCGGGAATTTGTCCCTGATATTGAATTTTTTATAAAGCAGAACAAATGTAAATGTAAAACACGAAAAAGTAGATCAAGGAAAAATTAAAATCTTTACAAGTGTTGATAAATCAATCCCCGTTTTACCAACACACTAACGTAGGACAACATTAGTCCCGAAACTTCCAGGGTTTTACGAAGATAAGTGCATAAGCAGACACCACCGAAAATAGAATTGGTAGTATATAAAATATATATATATCTAAGTGTTGAAATTGGCTTGGGACAGCAGAGCAAATTTGGTTTCCTAAATGTTCCCTAATTAGGAGACGCGGAAAAAAAAACATTCTGGAGGGGGCCAACATTGATGGCCTATTACCAAAAACGCATTAGGAAACAAGAGGTCTATTCTTTACCCGAACCTGCAGATTCTCCGAAACATTGAATAGCATCTTAAAGACATTCCGATGTGAAATTGACGAAACATTGAATAACATGAGAAACATCCCGATGTGAGATTGAATTCCCAAATACATAAACCAATAAATACATTCCGAAAATGTAAACTACACAGGGTCACAGAATATCACGGGGGAAAAATTCGAAACAATGTGCTTTTAAGAGCTAACTCAGAGACGTCATGATTGAAGGCATCCCACGTTTCACGACTTGTTAACTTTATATTGCCAAGAAGACGTTATCAAAATCCTAAGTGAAAAATGAGCAGCAGACAAGATTACAACCAAAAGGAAGCATCTGTCTTCGAGACACATTAAAGATAGCTTGCAGTTTGCAAAGTACGAATGTATTTTGAGTTCCAGCGCCTAATTCATCAACGAAAATAAGTTGCCGTCATTGGAAGCTCTGATCAGTTTTTGTACAGATTCTATTCACGAGACATCCGGAACAGACATCTTACAAAGGATCTGATGGAACAGACATCTTACAAAGGATCTGATGGAACAGACATCTTACAAAGGATCTGATGGAACAGACATCTTTCAAAGGATCTGATGGAACAGACATCTTACAAAGGATCTGATGGAACAGCCATCTTACAAACGATCTGATGGAACAGACATCTTTCAAAGGATCTGATGGAACAGACATCTTACAAGGGATCTGATGGAACAGACATCTTAGAAAGGATCCAATGGAACAGACATCTTACAAAGGATCTGATGGAACAGTCATCTTACAAACGATCTGATGGAACAGACATCTTTCAAAGGATCTGATGGAACAGACATCTTACAAGGGATCTGATGGAACAGACATCTTAGAAAGGATCTAATGGAACAGACATCTTACAAAGGATATGATAGAACAGACATCTTACAAAGGATCTGATGGAACAGTCATCTTACAAACGATCTGATGGAACAGACATCTTTCAAAGGATCTGATGGAACAGACATCTTACAAGGGATCTGATGGAACAGACATCTTAGAAAGGATCTGATGGAACAGACATCTTACAAATGATCTGATGGAACAGACATCTTACAAAGGATCTAATGGAACAGACATCTTACAAAGGATCTGATGGAACAGCCATCTTATAAAGGATCTGATGGAACAGACATATTACAAAGGATCTGATGGAACAGACATCTTAAAAAGGATCTGATGGAACAGACATCTTACAAAGGAACTGATGGAACAGACATCCTACAAAGGATTTGATGGAACAGACATCTTACAAAGGATCTGATGGAACAGTCATCTTACAAACGATCTGATGGAACAGACATCTTTCAAAGGATCTGATGGAACAGACATCTTACAAAGGAACTGATGGAACAGACATCCTACAAAGGATTTGATGGAACAGACATCTTACAAAGGATCTGATCGAACAGACATCTTACAAAGGATCTGATGGAACAGTCATCTTACAAACGATCTGATGGAACAGACATCTTTCAAAGGATCTGATGGAACAGACATCTTACAAGGGATCTGATGGAACAGACATCTTAGAAAGGATCTGATGGAACAGACATCTTACAAAGTCTCTGATGGAACAGAGATCTTACAAAGGATCTGTTGGAACAGACATCTTATAAAGGATTTGATGGAACAGACATCTTACAAAGGATCTGATTGGACAGACATCTTAGAAAGGATCTGATGGAACAGACATCTTACAAAAGAACTGATAGACATCTTACAAAGGATCTGATAGAACAGACATATTACAAAGGCTCTGATGGAACAGACATCTTACAAAGGATCTGATGGAACAGCCATCTTATAAAGGATCTGATGGAACAGACATCTTTCAAAGGATCTGATGGAACAGACATCTTACAAGGGATCTGATGGAACAGACATCTTAGAAAGGATCCAATGGAACAGACATCTTACAAAGGATCTGATGGAACAGCCATCTTATAAAGGATCTGATGGAACAGACATCTTACAAATGATCTGATGGAACAGACATCTTACAAAGGATCTGATCGAACAGACATCTTACAAAGGATCTGATGGAACAGTCATCTTACAAACGATCTGATGGAACAGACATCTTTCAAAGGATCTGATGGAACAGACATCTTACAAGGGATCTGATGGAACAGACATCTTAGAAAGGATCTGATGGAACAGACATCTTACAAAGGCTCTGATGGAACAGAGATCTTACAAAGGATCTGTTGGAACAGACATCTTATAAAGGATCTGATGGAACAGACATCTTACAAAGGATCTGATGGAACAGACATCTTACAAAAGAACTGATGGAACAGACATCTTATAAAGGATCTGATGGAACAGACATCTTTCAAAAGATTTGATGGAACAGACATCTTACAAAGGATCTGATGGAACAGACATGTTACAACGGATCTGATGGAACAGACTTCTTACAAAGGATCTGATGGAACAGACATGTTACAACGGATCTGATGGAACAGACATCTTTCAAAAGATTTGATGGAACAGACATCTTACAAAGTATCTGATGGAACAGACATCTTACAAAAGAACTGATGGAACAGACATCTTATAAAGGATCTGAGGGAACAGACATCTTTCAAAAGATTTGATGGAACAGACATCTTACAACGGATCTGATGGTACAGACATCTTACAAAGGATCTGATGTAACAGACATCTTACAAAGGATCTGATGAAACAGACATCTTACAAAGGATCTGATGGAACAGACATCTTACAAAGGATCTGATGGAACAGCCATCTTATAAAGGATCTGATGGAACAGACATCATAGAAAGGATCTAATGGAACAGACATCTTACAAAGGATCTGATGGAACAGACATCTTTCAAAAGATCTGATGGAACAGACATCTTACAAAGGATCTGATGGAACAGACATCTTACAAAGGATCTGATGGAACAGACATCTTATAAAGGATCTGAAATGTATTAAAAGCACCACGAAAAAAGACAATAACAGACCACGAACACACTTGAAACCGCATCAAGATCAATTATTTTGGATATCCGTTTTGTACTTAGTTACTTAGTCTATGGGTATTAGTTGATTCGATATCCAGAGCTTGCCCTTCGGACATAGATAGTTTGGATATTTAGTGGGATACTGATATAAGTTATAAGATGATTATAAGGAAATTTCAGAAGCATTTTATGCCATGTTGGTTGTATTGTCTTTTTGTATATAATCTTAGTTCCATGACAAACGTACATTTACGTTTACATGAAACGAAATTCAAAAATGTGAACTGCACATTCATTCATCTTATAAAAACGATAATTCTCGAGTGCAATATCGGCTGAAAAATATCGCCTCCCAAAGGAACCTGAAACATTTTTGTGTTTGCTTACGTATAACTTTTTTAAAAGAACTGCATTTATTTTTACCAACACGCAAGGAATCTTAAATTTCATAATTAACGCCCTGATCTTCAGTCTGTCGCGAAAACTTTATGGAACAATTTACTGAAATGTTGCAATATGTCGTTGATCTTCTGCTAAGCATCAAGTCATTTGGCGTGGTCGATGACGGTGCTTACCAGATAGCTTTCATACGATTTTCTCCTACCTCCGGGTGGTTTAGGTGGTTCGCAGCATACTGGCTGATGATTATTGCATTTCTTGAACAGAGTGGTGACGTTTGCTGGTCTCAGGGACTTAGCCTTGGTTGATATAGGATATGTTTTTGATGTATATTGTTGACATGGACTAAAAAAAATCGTTGATTTTAGGTCAAGTCAGCCTGTCTTGCTGTTATTTAGTTGATTGAGTAGTTTCTTTACTTCCTTTTTCTAGGACTGTGAAACTTGGTTTAGATGAAGTGACCCTTCAAGGTGTGGGATGATGCTTAATTTATCGACGACAAGAACTGTGAATTCAGTATGTAGAGTACTGACGTCAGGAAGTTGGAAACACCTGATCCATCACAAGTATTGCTCTTCACACCGAGGTGAAGTTTCTTGTTGCTTCCACGCTCTCAGACCCTGTTGCCGATTAAAGTTATCATAACATTTTTTCCTGTTCTTCTTTTGGATTGTACTATATAGTGGTCACAGTTTTTGGTCTCCTCAGATTTCTTGCTTTTCTGTTTGCATGTTTTTCCTTGTGAGAAAGCATTTTCACATTTCTTTTGCACAAAAGATGACTGAATCTGATAGAAGTATTTTTTAAGGGTCCATGTCCATGAACCTAGACAGTGCTGGTGCATTTAGCCTTGCTTTTCGTCAATTCGTTTATCTGTATTGTCTGTGCTTTGTCATGGTCTGAGTTAAGTTCCCTTAAGAGATCTTAAAGTTCTACTGTCATTGATTAGGCACAGTTGAAAGGATATTTGAGTTCCCTCGTAAACAACGACAGGAGTCGTTTTCACAGGAATCGCTTTGATGAGTTGGAACATTCACTTATACTACATAGTTAGTGTTACAGTCATCACCCGTAGGTTAGATAGGCATAGGACAGACAATGGTTCGTAAGTATCTCAGGAAAAAAACCTGGAACAGTAACTATCTGCTTGATATCGTATGAAATAGAAATATGCAAACATATGACCCTACTGGTGAAACTGCAGCAGATGTTACTTTACCACACGTATTTCTTGCATTCTCCGCCATGTACTTATGCGATATCTTAGAGGCTGAAAAATACATTTAAGCGGTTCTTCTAATTCTTTTAACCTCACATTTTCATTTTGAAAACCAGAAGGGACCTATAGACCATAGACACAACATAACAAAAACAGTTACGAAAACTTAAACAGAATGGTCCACTCCGGATGTTATATTGATGGTATGAATATAATACATGAGCGGTGTATATCATAGTTCCAGCAGCATAAAACCATATCAGAAGCATATTTTTCTGATGTTATGGTTTCAAGTCACTCGTTGACAGTTTACAAAAATGATTTCAAATTTTTAAGAAAAGAATGACGACAGAAACACAAAATCTCAGAACTAACGAGACGCAATAGTGTTAATTTTCTTTAAATGAAATTTTCATATTCATAGGTGTTTAGGTAAATTAAGCTCTACTCAGAAATAAAAAGGAGGACAACATAATTACACGAACAGCTTAGGTCTATTGAAGTACATATATTTCGATTTAATTCTAATGTATGGTTTTCAAGTCTTCTGACAAAGTGAAAGCTGGATAACGCCTAATAGGATAGACAACATAAAAAAGATTATTGAAATGCAAAAATTATTCTGAATGATTGAGCAAGGTGTTCATATCATTCATTGTCAGGATCGATGTTGGACAGAGTCACATCTGTTGAGAACAGTTATTTGAGAATATAAGAGGCTTGTTATCGCTGTGGAGATTACGCCACTATCAATGCCATTTAGTCCTGGTGTAATCTTTTCAGCCACTCCAAGCTTCATTAACTTACAATGTCACATGCATCTGTTTTTAATGGCGTACGAATTCATCAGATTTAACTTGTTTTTAATGAGGAGGAATATGCGCAAACACACACAAGCACACATGGCATTGGTGTTCGTAACATATTTAGACGAAACTATTGAAAAATGAAACCGTCAACATAGGTTAAGATGTATGTACATTAAATATGTTGACGCGTGTCACAGATGACCCTGGCCTATACCCTTGTCGCCTGCTGATCAGCCTCGGGATTTTCTTTTGCACCAGGTGTAAGAATACTTTTATAGATAAGGTTAAAACAGAAGGCGGTATCCCGCTGAGTGATTATCGGTATTTTATCATGCCCATACTATTGTTATATTACTACAAATGATTAAATACAAGTTAAACAGTACGATTTATTAGACAAACTCATTGAAGTTGTTACTCTTCAAATGGATTATTAATTGTACGCGGGCAGTTTTTGTAAAATGTATCTCAGGTCCTATAAAGTAAATAAACTTATTACTTATGTAACAAGCGTGTTTTTCAACTGACCAGTTTTCCTTAATTATTCTTAAAACAAAATGAATAATTGGCCGAACCTTTATTTAAAAAGAACTTTTAGTTTGGTTTCGTTTGGTTAAATTTTATTTTACGTCCTATTAACAGCTAAGGTCGTTTAAGGACGTGCCTCCATGTTTGTATGGTATTCGTGCTTGCGTGTGTGTATGCAGGAAACAGGATATGTTGGTGTGCTTGCCTCCTTGTGATAGCGCGGATCTGATGCCGACTTTATAATGCTATCCCAATGAAATACCATGCCGAAGGCCCCCAACACAGTACTACGCCCGGTCACATTAAACTGACGACGGGTGAACCAGTTGGTGCGATTCCCCTTAATGCTGAACCTTTAAAAAGATGGGATAAAATAAAGATATCAACAACCGCGTTAGATTAAAAAAGTGCAACAAGACTAAGTTTTCACCGGCTTAGCTACTTGATCAGTGATAGTTCCTTATTCCAAACCGACTACAGTTAAAGCCAAGGCGAAATTAAGGGGAAATTAGGGAATGCATCAAAACGACAATGCATTTATGACGTGATTTTCACGGAATTGGTCAGGGATCTTTAAGCTAATCAAATACATTGTAAAATTTTCGAGACAAAACATATTGTTGTACCCATGCTTTAAATTTGATCACACTGACGGTATTTATATTTTGTTTGATTTTACTGAAAATAAGTAATCCATGAGAACAAACGTTTCTTTTTATATCAAATTAACATAATACCATAATAATAAATAATGTTGATATTAAGTTACAGAATAGCATAATTAATAGGGACATATATATGTTTTCAAATACAGGTGGACGTTACACAATAAAGTGATTGTCATGTTTTACTTGTGAAAAACATTTCATGTAGGACTTCTGTAGCCTTAGGTGTTGCCTTGATCATGTATGAATTATGTCAAGGGGGGATTACCCAATAACATCACGTACACGTGATTGGGGATATGCCAACCACTTCACGTACACGTGTCTGAATTCACATGTCCGTCTGGCATTGGCCGTCACTATGGCGATGATTATTATAGTAGGCCTGAACCCTTGTAGTTGTGATTTATTCCGGTGCTGTTGACGGTAAATAGAGGATATTTAATGGCTTCTCGTTGAATACATTATATTTATCACGAGTACGACAGAGTACTGATATTTTTCACGAGGGCAAAGCACACAATTCTGCCGTTTTCTGCTATTATTTAGCAAAGATATGATATCAATGGTGTTATTAAACTAATATGTTAGTGCATAAAGCAAAGATATGATATCAATGGTGTCATTAAACTTATACCTTAGTGCATGAAGCAAAGATATGATATCAATGGTGTCATTAAACTTATACTTTAGTGCATAAAAAAAAGATATGATTTCAATGGTGTTATTAAACTCATACTTTAATGTATTAAGCAAAGATCTGATATCAATGGTGTCATTAAACTTATACTTTAGTGTATGAAGCAAATATATGATAATTAATTGTGTTATTAAACTTTTACTTTATTGTATTGATCAAAGATATGATATCAATGGTGTCATTAAACTTATACTTTAGTGCACGAAGTAAAGATATGATATCGATGGTGTTTTTAAACTTATACTTTAGTGCATGAAGCAACGATATGATAACTATTTGTGTTATTAAACTTATACTCTAAAGTATTACGCAAAGATATTATATCAATGATGTTATTAAACCTATACTTTAGTGCATGAAGCAAAGATATAATATCGATGGTGTTATTAAACTTATACTTTAGTGTATGAAGCAAAGATATGATATTAATGGTATTATTAAACTAATATTTTAGTGCATGAAGCAAAGATATGATTTCAATGGTGTTATTAAACTTATACTCTAATGTATTACACAAAGATATAATATCGATGGTGTTATTAAACTTATGCTTTAGTGCATGAAGCAAAGATATAATATCGATGGCGTTATCAAACTTATACTTTAGTGTATGAAGCAAAGATATAATATCGATGTCTGTCTGTCCGTAAAATCATCTTTATCCGACCGGAAATTCCCCGGCTATGAATGAAATTAATATAAAGTGTTGTTCTGATTGTTCAATACCAAAAGGGACATTTTCATAATACGAAAGTATCATTTTTGAAATCGGTCACATTGTAAAAAAAAATACCAATTTTATCAAGTTAATAGAATTTGATATCTAAATGGCAAAAGTCTAATAGATACTTATTACAGAATTAATTATCTAATTTTTCTAAAAATATGCATTTTAAACGTTAAAATAAATTGTTTTATAAGCAACCTTTTTACTTTTCGCTGGTTTCTACCTATAAAATGGAATACTTGTGACATAGTTTTTCATTCTCTCAACATTCAATATAAATGATGAGTGTTTAATGGACGAAATGGATGTTTGGCTCTCTGCAGCAACACACTTCATTTGAAAAGGTGTTCCCTTATTCCGTCTTTTCGTATTGCAGAGTTATCTGCTCTTGATAGCAGGTATTGATTGTTACGTCATTTGTTTGTGAGAGTAACGTCATAATTTTTTGAGAAAACGACGTAATTTTCTAACAAATACTAATGACGTAACAATTAATTCCTGCTCACAAGAGCAGATAACTCTGCAATGCGATAAGACGGAATACGAAACAAGGTGTTTGACTTTCCTGGAGGTCTACCAGTCACTGAGGGTTGGCCGTATCCTTGAAACTATACTAATGAGGTTAAGATCATAGGATTGTGTCACCATTTCTCAGTAGAATTTCTTCAAATTTTGTAGTAATATTGCTTTGAAGTAAAGAAAATTTTCTGCAGCAAAAAAATATAGGTTGTCAGAACTTTAAGGATTTTAAATGGAAATATATGTTAAAAGGATTGAATTTTAAAAAAAAAAGGACGCATTTTTTTTGCAAAATAATGTCAATAAAAATGATACTGCCATAGATTAGAATTGCATTAATGTATATCAATTTAATAAATGCTGAAATTGTGTAAAATAAATTATCTATAAACGATTAAAAATCGACATTTTATATTAAAATCATATACACATAGTAATTGCATGTCAGAATTATCTTTCTTGATAAACTTCACAGTAGTGGAATAGGTAGCCGGAAACATGGACACATGTGACTCATTGATAAAAAAAAATGAATGAATGCCTGGATTGCTTTGAAATATTTTAATATTGACAAAGCACACTTTTCTGTCAATAATCAACATACAATATTCATCACAACTCTAGACTTATTAGAATATGCGGATTTTGTGATACTGTCTCCATACATTGGATCTTCAACTAGGGATGTACTTCCTATTCCCGTTTATCAATACACTCATTCGACCTTAATCTATTTTATAAAGGGTTTTAAAGGTTGTTTTCTATTTCCTTTTTATTTTTTATTTTACATATGTGTAGACATGGATGCTCATTCGTTTGACCTTTTATAACACCAATGAGTCCTTTATGGATGAAATGGCCATATAGTGCTATTTGATGTTTATGTTTGTCCTGCTTTTCATCGATATACTAATTACTGTAAAATCATAAATTTTCGTGGGACATTTAATTTCGTTAATTTCGTGGATAACAAAAAATCCACGAAATTTACTCCCCACGAAAACATAAATTTGGTATAATATGATAGGGGAATATCAGAAATCATCGAAATATAATGTCATTGAAACAGGCTAGTATATGAAAACCACGAAAATTTAAACCCACGAAAATTTATGATTTTACAATCAAGAAGGTAATTCCCTTATTCGTATTTCTAGTAATTATTTTAAGTTCATATGTGTCCTCAAAATAGGAGGTTGACAGGTTATTTATATTTAATCATATGTTGAAAAACATTTCAATTATTTATGAATAATGGTGTAGAGATACAATTAATGTTTATAATTTTTATGTTCAACTATTCGCATTAATGAACGGTACACGATCGCAACGATTTAACGATTTTTTAACATGCATGCGCTTATGGTGAGTTAAGGAATTTATCATTGGCATTCTACCTTTTGTGGATTTTTAGGGAAATTTGCATTTAAAGTATTATTCCAATATCTTTGTTGTTTTAATCTTGTAATAGATGAATTAAACAATATAAATTAGTTATGTTAGGGCAGATATGAACAGTATCAACGAATGGGGAAAAAAAACAATAACGCTACCTCTATTCTCAATTTAAAGCTCCCGATAAGTCCCTCATTCTAGGTCTCTCAAGAAAATAAAACGAGCTGGAGGCATCACTCCGTATGCATAAAGTAAACAACAATGGCACGTGAACCCTTTACGAGTCTTTACTGATACCATATTGTTACATTTCGTCTGAAAAGTATATATTGTCCTTGTAATGGTAAAGACATTTAATCATTTGTTTACCCTCAATTTTTTGTTTTATTGTGGTTTAATAAGTATTATTAAACTTTGTTTATAAACAATTGTGTCTGCAATACTTAAGTTCATAGTCATTCATTCTACTTAGTCGTTTGCATATGTGCATGCATACATTGCCCAGTAAACTTACAGTCAACTAAATGAACTATGACCTCTATCGGGGTCTGTCTTTATGCATACTAAATAGTGCGTGCTTTATTTAGCTTCACTTGGAGACGCTGAACTGACCTGTCCACATCTCCCTGTGTTTTTCATTGCTTGAATTGGATTTTTCCGCCACTCATCTCATTTTCTACACTTTAACTATGGAACATTACTCATATCTAATTACGCTGTGTGATACGTTTTCCCACTTGGATTTACTTACGTTTTGCGGGGTTTTATTGACTTTTTTCCCAGGGGAGGGGAACCCATTTTGGACGTTTTTACTACGGCGCCTAAACGGAGAACGTCTCATATCCATCCGTACGATAGACACCCTTTACACTATTAACAATTTATTACGGAACATTGTTGTTTCATTTCTTTAAACTTTGTGTAATACGTTTTTAACTGGAATACCTACGTTTTGTGTTTTTTATTGACTTTTCCCCGGGGATGGGAACACATTTTTGGGGACTTCACTATGGCGCCTAAACGGAGTACCTCTCGAATTCATCCGTACGATTCCGCAAATCCAGCTAATTGGACAGTGAATCAATTAAAAGATGAACTTTCAAAAAAGGAATCGCCATTTCTCATGCTAGCATTTCACGAGCGGCACTGATTCAAATGTACAAAGACAATTGTTTACTTTCTGTGTCAAGGCCGACGTCGCTTCAGACGAATGTAAACAATGGAACTAGAGATAGACAGTCTCGTCAAACTATGCTAACCTCTTCCTCTTTTGATGTAAACGTTACGGATACGTATTCTGCTAACGATACTGACGCTGCGTTCAGGAGAAATCAACGAAGACCATTCGTTTCATTACCACAAGAAAGTGAACTATATCTTGATGCGGACGCGGAGCCCTCTTTGTCTTTGGGTGACGCGAGGAGTGATTTTACCATTCAAGATTTAGGTAAAGGAGCTATTATGTGTAAAGCTGACATTTCGGATGCTTTCAAGAACATCCCTATCCTCCCATCACAGTGGCATTTGTTCGGTTTCCGGTGGAACAACTTATACTACTTTTATCATCGTTTAGCTTTCGGTGGCGCTCCAGCCCCATCAGCCCCGATCAACTGTCCATTGCAGTGTCTTGGATCGCCAAACACAATTATGGTATGACACATATTTTTCATTTACTTGATGACTGTCTAGTCATTAACCCCCCGCAAGCCCAAGGAGAGAGAACCATGGCCCGCCTGACCATGTTGTTAAAACGTTTGATGAATCCCTCCTCATTAAACTATGGGACCCGCCTCAGTCATTGAATACTTGGGTATAATCCTGGATTCTGATAGGATGGAAGCACGCTTACCCACAAACAAAGTGCATAGTGGCATGCTTGGTAAGACATCGTGTACTAAACGTGAGTTGCAACAGCTCTTCGGTCATCTTAATTTCGCAATGCGAGTTATCCTGCCAGGCCGTAGTTTCATCTCTTACCTCCTTGCACTGATATCCGCCCTACAGGAGCCACACCATCATGGAAGATTGACTCGAGGGTGTAAAGAAGACATTCGTATGTGGCTCGAGCTGCTCCAAGATTGGAATGGTATTTCTTTCTTTTATGAAAGCCATTTTACCAGCAATCCAGACTTTGAACTGTTCACATATGCAGCATCGACTGTCGGCTTTTGGGGTATATTTCGTACGGAATGGTTTGCATCCCTTTGGCCTAGGGAAGTCGTTGAGGCTTCTGGGGACTCGGTTCTATCTATGTCCTTCCTTGAACTCTACCCAATAGTGGCTGCTGCTCTACTTTGGGGGGAAAGCCTGGTCCACCAAACGAATCTTATTTCATTGTGACAATAAGGGTACCGACGACATTATAAACAAAGGGAGGTCTAAATCGCCGCGTTTTATGTCCTTTATGCGTCGACAAACTTGGTGTGCAGCTAAACATAATTTTACTGTGAATGCTAGTCATGTGTCAGGTGTGAACAATAATATCGCTGATGCCCTTTCGTTTTAAGTTCCAGGAGTTCCGGAGAGCAGTACCCCATGCCAACAGTCGCCAACGTCCCTTCCCAGAGTTCTGTCAAGTAATGTGGAATTAAACCAAACAGTGAACGACCTTTGAGATTCAGCTCGTACTTCAAGTACGCGAGGGGTTTACTATTCGGCATCACCGCTTACAAAACTTTTTTACTTCTTAGCGGTGTCAGTTGGTTGTCAGCTATGCCAACTGTGTCTGAAGATCTATTGATGTTCTTTGTCGCGCACTGCTTTAAAACCCTCAATATTAAAGCATCTACTATCAAACTGTATTTGTGCGGTATTCGTTACTCATATATGCGTGCAGGTCATGCTAACCCTAAGGTTGCACGGAACGGTCAAGCCTTCATCAGACTTAACACTATCATCAATGGAGTAAAGAAACAGCAAGGTGTTACGCGTAAACCACGCTTACCTTTTACTTTCAACATTTTGGAGAAGATCTGTCTGCTACTACGATATGGGTTGTTTTTCCCCTTTCCTCGACGTGATGATGGAAACCGCTTGTATTGTCGCTTTTTTCGGTTTCCTCCGCTGTGGAGAATTCTGTGTGATTGGGGCTTTTGACCCTACTCATCATCTATGTATGGAGAATGTGAACTTATACCTTGTACAACAATGTGTCCATATAACCCTAAAGGTTTCTAAGTGTGACCCTTTTAGGAAGGGTATATCTATAGTGCTCTATAGTACCTGTACATATGTATGCCCTTATACAATCTTGAAGCGCTATTTGTCGCTCAGGGCCACGACAGCTATTAGGAGGTGCACAGTACATGATTTCAATCCATTATTTATGACAGACTCTGGATCGCCTTTGTCGCGCACCATGTTTATTTCTTATTTGCGAACAGTTATTTCCATACTCGGTTTAGATAATGGAGTATACATTGGCCATTCGTTACGCATTGGTGCTGCTACTTCTGTGGCAAATTCGCGAATAGAGGATCATCTTATTAAGACATTAGGATGATGGTCATCTGACTGCTATCAAAGATATATCCATACGTCGAGAAGTACTATCAAATCAGCTCAGAGGTCTCTGACTGCTGACTCAGGGGGCCATGTTTGAAACCTTCATCTTTTTTGCCTCTTTAGTTTGTGACTCTCAGTACATTTTTAAACATCAGTTTTTGAGTAGGCCTAAACATGCTTTTATCATGTGTCATAGTTAATTTCTACTGTTACTGTATATGCAGATGTATCTAAGCATAGTCATTAATACTAGCTTTAAAACATATATTCAACTCTATCCAATAATTTAGGGTTTTCTCATGCTGCGCAAAATCAATTCGGTCCATTAGCCCCAAAGTCATTGGGGTTTCATTCATTTCATATACATGTCATACACAGTGTACATCGTACAAGGGACAAGGGGGGGGGGGGAGGAGAATGTCCCCTTACTGCAACGCAAATAAATGTATAATATTTTCCTTTCGTAAAAACAAATCACCGACTGCCTGATATCACAAACTTCCTCAGCCTCAAATCCATCCCAAAAGAATAAAATTCAACTTGAAGATGACAAGTACATAACTGTCTGAATACGTGAATGAAGCAAGGGTGAAGTAAAGAAGACGCGAGGTAGACCACAGAAAAGAACGGTTGATGTGAAAAGATTATAGCATGCATGTCCTTTAGAGAAAGAATGATGAAAAGACTGTAAGCTACCGGTAAATGTCCATTGTTGGAATATAGACACGGATGTAAAACCATATATTCCGTCTTTGCGTATTGCAGAGTTATCTTCTCTTGTGAACAGGGATTGATTGTTACGTCATTAGTTTGTGTGAGAAAATTACGTCGTTTTCTCAAAAATTGATGACGTTTCTCTCACAAACAAATGACGTAACAATCAATTCCTGCTCATAAGAGGAGATAACTCTGCAATACGCAAAGACGGAATAGAGGTAGGGTATTAAAAATCACGGCACCACATGTGGCAGCCGTCAGGATGTCTGCCGTCTGCAAGTTCAAAAGGATTGAAAAATTGACTCACTACACATCTGCCCTTGAATTTTAACATAACTTGACCTTGGATGAATCAATCTCAAATTAATTGAAAGCAATTTGCGTACTGATGCAAAATGATATATGAAAAAATAATTGATCTAGTGTCTTTTTACCACAAGTTATATATGAGGGGGGAAAATAATGAGATAATTTTTACTTTGAATCCAACAAACGTAACATGGATCCAGTCATCGCGGAACAATTCGCTGACAAGTATAGGTCTTCAAGGAATCCGGCCAAATTACTTTGACATTTAAATTCCACTTCCTTGTTATTATCTGATAGAAACTTGTATCATTTCATCTAGCATCGATCACGTCAGCACTGTATAGCGTCATCTTCTTCTCTCTTGTTTATCAATAAAGATCATTTTGTAAAAACGCATGACATTTGGCATTAGACTCCAGTGTAGCAGTTACGTCTGTGCGTCAGCCGAGATTACGAACCAGCGGCGGTCGGATTTTATACTCTTGACCTTTTGTTAAATGTTATTTACTACTGTATGGTGAACAAGGGTGAATGCGAACAACATTGATAAGCCCAGCTCATTGAATGAAAATATAATATATGTAGAAATAACCAATCATCAATACCATGTATCATATACATTGCCGTATGTTGATTCAAAGGTTTAAGATGTAAATTACCTGTCATATCTGTTTTTAATATTTGTGCAAATTATATCCATGTTTATATCGATATTTGCAACCCGGGTACTCATATCATCAACAGATAATTTGTCACTATGGTTATGTCGATATTATTCCGTCTTTTCGTATTGCAGAGTTATCTGCCCTTGTGAGCAGGTATTGATTGTTACGTCATTAGTTTGTGAGATTAGCGTCATCAATTTTTGAGAAAACGACGCAATTTTTTCCCACAAACCAATGACGTAACAATCAATACCTGCTTACAAAAGAAGATAACTCTGCAATACGCAAAGACGGAATAGGTCCTTTGACAATAGCAACATCAAAACAGGCCGCGATAGTGTTATGGTCAGAATTGCAAATATCTCTCTAGGTTTGGTGGTTTGGTCACGAAGATCTCGAGTTCTAGACCACAACAGGGCAAGAGTGAAAACAATGACTTCCACTGTGTTTCTAAGTTACACACGTGGCTATTCCGAATTTTCGTATTGCAGAGTTATCTGCTCTTGTGAACAGGTAGTGATTGTTACGTCATTTGTTTGTGAGAGTAACGTCATCAATTTTGAGAAAATGACGTAATTTTCTCACACAAACCAATGACGTAACAATCAATAACTGCTCACAAGAGAAGATAACTCTGCAATACGCAAAGACGGAATATATATGTACATTGAAGGTTTCTGATAATACGTTACGGGGATGTAAACGTTTGACAGCTAAGAAACCTATTTTAAAGTTTTCCTCATGTGAAACAGTGGCTGATCCAAAGTGCTTTCAGGGGTATCGAAGCAAACCAATATATATACTGTGGGTTTAGGCTATCTAATAAAGGGCAGGTAGACGGGAAGCGCTATTGATGACTTTATGTCTTTATTTGAGGAAAGTGATTCATAGAGTTTCAACCTAACCAAAAAAAATATTTAAAAAATTAAATGACTTTGTATGTGTCTTGTTTAGAAAATCAATTTCCATATATTCGAGTATTGCTTACCCAGAATTTGAGTATGGTTACCGGAACCCGAACCAAATATTTGCATACGAAACATCAACTCATCATTGGGTTGTAAGACTACCCAAAATACCCTAAGCTAATTACTTTTGGGTTTTTGCATACATCGAATAATCCTCAAACCATGTTGTGTACCCAGAACTGTTTACCTTTGACACGTCTCCGCCATTCATTTCTAGATGAAGTTGATTTCCTAATATCTGTCAAGGTCAGTAACCTCAGACAAACATGTAATTATTTAGCCTAGTGTTTAGGCATACTTTGACATTTCATATTGTCATGGCGTTGATAACATCCCTTAACAACTCTCGTATATACGTCAGTCTGAGAGAAACAGAACCAGCAAAAAAGTGTCATTAGGCTCGCGTGCTGTACACAAAAGGTGTCTCGAGGCACTATATGATCTAAAGCAAAGACTAATGACGTCAGAGACATATAAAGAGCCCATGTAGCTCGCAGTTGTAGATTTCAAAAACAAATTTATGCGTCATGTTTTGCTTTGGTTCAAAACAACCTCTTCCTGAATAACTATTTCTTTAAATACTCAATGAATGAAATCAAGTTCAGTTTTGTCAGAATATATTTTCCAAAGAAAAGTGACGACTTCCCGCAGGTGTCTCTACAGCAACTCTTTCTTTCTTACTTCTTTCTTTCTTTAATTTTCATTTCAAGTAAAGCTTTATTTAAGGATTAACTTAAATATATTTTTCATGTTATGGAGATATGACACAAAAAACGGAGTGTACTCTAAATAAACCGCGAGGCGGTTTATGATGAGAGTACACTCCGGTTTTTTTGTGTTATAGCTCCATAACATGAAAAATATATTCAAGTTAATCCTTATAATTTAATCTACTATACACAAACCCTGTGGAAATCCATTTTTATTGATGGACTCTTTTCTCTTAGAAATTTTTGCGCTGCAGTATCAGCCAAGCAAAAGCAACGTTACAAACGGCCACGTCATTTTTCACGTCATGGGCTGATAACATTATTTTTTAAGCCAATGAAAATGCTTGTTACAAGCAAGATTAAATTATATAGATATATAAATAAAACTGAACTTGATACGGACCATTGATACTTACACCTAGGACTGCTCAGAAATAATCAATATCTATAAATTGTATAGATATCCTAGGACTGCTCAGAAATAATCAATATCTATAAATAGTATAGATATCAGACAGGTTTCTCCTGACGTCTGGAGTCGAACCTGTGCTTTCCAACACAGTGGAGATTAAGCAGTGCAATATAAAAAACAGATGGTTATTCATGTTTGGTAAAAACGTCCGCATTTGTAAAGGTTTGTCCGAATTATTGTTAGGTAAACTTTATTTATTTAATGTGGTTTTTTCTTCAGTCGGGAAAACGAAATCGTACTGGTCAGTCTGTATGAATGAGATGAAAAAGGTCAAGCGAGATCAACGAGATAGTATTGGTCAATCCAGATTAGTGGTTTGACATGTTAAAACAGTAATAAACTTATATTGATGCTAATCCTTGTGTGCTACCCTTACGTTGATATATCATTTGTTATCACAATTTTCGTGAAAACAAAAAACAAAAACAAAACTAGGAACAAAAGTATCATGTCACAACAAATTTCAACTTTGATAGAATGTTGATATCAGCAGGAATTTGATAAAAAATGATTGTTTGTCTTCAGATTTTGATTATATAGCAATAAAAGTCACAAAATACCGTTGGTAATTTATATGTTACTTTCTATAATCAAATATCAATACCGCAACATTCATATCAAAGGGTTCATACATTGTTACAAGCCGTTTGTTTATGTTTTCAGTTTTGCTCAGTGCGAGGGAACTTGATGAACCTAAAGCACAATAATGTTTCACTGTTAAAAAACCTGCGTTCCATTTTTGTAACTCTAGAATCACGCAACCATAGTGTTGATCTTTTCATATTCTTCCCGAAGGCCTCACACTCTGCAGCTGTTGACGAAAGCGAAACACAATAACAACTTCATTGCGGTTACCAAGGGTATTGTGACGCATTACACAACTATTGATGACGGTCTTTGGCGGGTCGTGCACCAAGGTTCACGCAATGTTGATGACAGTCCCTGCTGAGGTATGCACCAAGCATTGTTAGCTTTGGTATATATGTACATAAATTTATTTATCAATTTCGATACGGTTTACGCTAGATTGGCTCTTGTTGACCGAAAAACAATAAATGTTACTTACATAGAAGTGGTTACTTCGTGTAAAATAGTTAAACAATAGATTGTACAATGTAGTCATTTCTCAGATGTGTGTTTTAACCACACTCACCTGTACAAGTGGTCTTCGTTTTCTAGTGCCCTCAAGAAAAATATCCTTTACAGCCATTTGTTTGTTTCTCTGTTGCTTATTCAAGGTTATGTCCACATATTCTGAAAATAGCAAACAATATTCATATAAAGTTTTATAAGAAGTAGACAATAATTTCTTTAAACTTTTCTTTCGGGTAAATGTAATTGATTTTTTCAAAGTTATCATTCAAAATATTTGTCTTAATTATATGTTTAATTTTTTTATTATTATTATTATTATATACGTGACTGTGTACCATTCTTAATTATTTAACGATTTCATTATACGAACATTGCCAGCGAAAATGCATTGTTATTGGAGTATAAAACAAAAACTCTCGTGAAGTAACACGTGGTTTACTTATGACGTAATGGATTAACCTTGTTCAATGAGAGTTTTGTCGCGTCGCTTCGGATAACATGGAAAAAATGCCCTGGCGTCAAACACTCAAATGACTACGGTTAATTATTGGCGCAAACTTTATTTAAATAGGGCTGTTCCGCGATGTCGTTTAAAGGACGATTCATATATAAAACGCAGTTAATAAATTAACTATTTAAGAACAAAGAAATGAAATTACACAATTGTTCTATAGTAATTGAACGGCGTTTTTGTAATTTTCATGCTGGTATGAGCTAGGGGTTCATGTTTAATATGGATTTAACCGGTTGTGTGCATACCGGCATGACAATGACAAAAAAACGCCGTTTAATCCATATCAAATATGTACCATCAATATAAATAATTAAAGCAGCTTTATCATGATTATGATGTACCGTTTTCATCCAAAATTGTTTCTGGTTTTCAGCATTCGATACATTTTGTGTGTGTGTGTGCTGTTTACAAATATCAGTATAGTGTTGATAAACTGGTGACGTCGTTATACAGTAGTAAAGTGGCTGTGAAAAGTTTACATATAATATTGTCTGAACTGTGAAATATCACAGGTTCAAATATATTGTCGTTACAACAAAGATCAAAAAGGTTTGAAAACAAGTTTTTACAACTTACCAACAGCCTCTTCTATTCAAATAAAAGTAAAATCTGTTTAAAGTCACAATCAAAACAGCACAGGCTCAAACGTGGTCTCTTAACAGAGGTGGTATCTTAATAGAGTATAAGTATATAATAGAATGGTTTATGGGGATGAGAACGAGGTGGTCTTTTAAGAAAGGGATAGCGTAATAGGGGTGGCCTCTCAAGCAGGTAATGGCTGTTACACCAATGATAGATACATCGTTATAGGTATGAAAGATGTAAAACTACGTATGAAGGTAAACATTTATATTTATCTCTATAGCATAAAAAGAAATTGCGTTCCTAGGACTACGAACGTAATTTGATCAACGTCATTGTAAAGCTTCTCCTTCTGCCTCGAATAACATGAGAATCGTTAGAAGCAAACATTTTGGCGACGTTAGGCTGTTCAAGAGAACTCGGTTTCACTGACGACACAGACACTTCAATATCAAAAATATAAGGGAATATTTATATTAAAGTCAATAACAACTAAATATTCATAATTGAAATATATAAGGATTGAACGACATTTGTTCAATGTTCATGCCGGTATGAACGCAAATCGGTTACATATTATGAACACTCTGCGTTCATACCATCATGAAATTGAAACAAAATGTCGTTCAATCTTTTCACAAAATCTCCAAAACCTAGTTGGAATTGAATAATGGTGATGTAAAAAGCGAAAGACCAAGCTTTTCAGATCAATTTTTCAGTAGTTTTATCCTCACCTTACTTACTCCAGTTCCCGCTGCGTGTAACCTACATGCATTTACCTTTATTCAATATAGAACATTGTTGTCTCAGTCAGTCAATTGGGCATGCAAATTAGGATACTGTATGCATGGTGAGACTTAAATGTTATACAGAAACTGAAGTGCCATTCGATAATTATCTTTTTGAGATTAAGATCAACAAAGACGAAAAAAGAACATATGTTTAATGAAAGACCATACTAAAGTAATAAAAACTGTCGTGCACTTTTCTGAATAATTCGAAGCAGTATGGAAAAAAGTACAATCAATTCTTGTAATAAGAAAACATAAGTTACTTCATTGTCAGACTGATACTATACGTAGTCCATAGGCCTAAAATTAAATAAATGGTAAAGTAAAATAACTTATCACAATATCTTTATCAAAATATTTCACCTAAAAGTGCTAAATCTTTATATTAGTTATGACAATAGGCACTTTGACCTACAGAAATTAAATATAGTTTAAACTGTTTAATATATAACATTGCTAAAAAATACTTTGTGATATTTTTAAGAATTACTGAACTATATAAGTTGACCTTAAAACCCTCTCGAACGCAAGCACAACGTATTACAGACAGATCGTTCATGTGTTCTCCGTAGTACAAACATTGAAAGCCTATTCTAGTACTACAGACCGGTCGTCTGTTTGATCTCTGTAATGCATTACAATTGACAAGAAATATTCTTTTTATAGTAGTTTGAAATAATAATATCGATTTCTCTTGCTAATATCAATTGGATCTGATTATATAATTCACATTAATTCTGAAAATGTTGTTCATCTTCTACACTATTTAAAGTCAATACCATGCACACAAACTTTTGTTAAAAGGAGTGTTACTCTGACGACCTGTATCATTTCGAATTTAAGGTTCCTTCATCTTAATCTAGATAAATTACAAAGGTTTATTTGATATTATGTTCAGTTTGGAAAATGATAACAAGAATTGAAGTGAAGAACACATATCAAAAACAATATAAGTCTACCTATTGACAGCCTAATAAAATAATCATTAAATATACTACAATGCCAATTCGTTTATTTTGGGCTTGCATAAATATAAATATAAACGTTATTTATTTTACAACAAATATGAAACAAGTTATTTCAACTTATATTAATCACTCTTGTTGGCCCGGTTGTTAGCGCGTGGGGGTCTTATTGTGGGGGGAAAACCCAAGTACCCGGAGAAAACCCACGTGATCGGGAAGGTGACCCAATCCTTTTCATTTCCGATTGGGGAATCGAACCCCGGCCGCCTTGCTAAAAGGCAAGTGTGCTATCCACTGCACCACACCACCACCGGCTTATCTGTCGTACTGAAGATCAAAACAACGTGAAAAATTGTGTCTTACGTGTTCCGAAACATTTATAGAAAACAGAAAATTGGGACAGGTGTCTTTATAAAAGACCACAGCACAACTTTTGGCTACAACAAAAATATAATGATTAAGGTAGGGTCAGCACCTATAGAGATAAAACATATGTGTCGGCCACCGCTTGGAATTTCAAAAAAATAACTCCAAAAAGGTATCGGTACAGGAAGCTTAAACCAGGAACAGTTAATTTCAGAATTCGTTTTATGATAAATGGGACCTCATTGACTTACACCTGTCGAGGTGTTCGAGGTGCGGTTATACAATTCCTCCTAAAGCGATTAAATCACACAATTACTATATATTCCAACAGTTATTTTTATACCGAATGTTATACTATTTTAAGAAAGAATTGTTCTTTTTATTGAAGATTTAAGCAGAAATAAATGTGAAATTTCATTAGTAATGAGAACAATTCCGTTTTTGACACGTTAATTTACACAGTTTTAAAACGAGTCTCCATTTTTTATACTTACTTAAAAGTTGGCTTTAGTAATATCTTTCAACATCAGGAATTTCAGAAAATATGACAACCAGTAAATTTGTCATATAAAACACTTTTGATTAAAAAAAAAAACACAGCTTTCTTTCCACTTTTCTTTTAACTTGTGTTTCTTCATGAGCAAAAGGTCTTTGGATCTTGATATATGGCAAGTAGGTTGTTCATGTGAATGGATTTAGGTTTTGTAACCTTGATGACATTGGACCTTCGTTAAAGGTCACACAAATCAAATGTACTCAAACATTTTTTGTTTGTTTGGGGAGTCATACAATAATACTTTATCAAATAATAAGTAACTGCCTTGACACTTTAAAGAAAACTATGGAGGAGGAGAGCAAGACGCTAATAGATTGGTTTTCCTCCAAAGGTATGAAGGCCAATACAGGTAAATTCCAGGCTATTTGTATTGGAAATAAAACCCATGAAGCAATATCATCTTTTTTAGCATTGATGGGGTAGAGATTTTATGTCAAGACTGTGTCAAGCTTTTAGGTGTAGATATTGATTTCCTTCTTTAATTTGATGTACATATCTCTCGTTTATGTAGGAATGCATCCAAGAAATTAGCAGTTTTAAAGAGATTAGGTAGTCATCTTACAAAGAAAGGATAGCTTTTAGTCTTTTATCCTATCTAATTTTAACTACTGTCCCTTGGCTTGGCACTTTTGTAACCTGCCAAACACGAGAAAGATGGAGAAGATCCAAGAGAGGGCTCTACTTTTTATTGAAAATGACTACACGTCATCAGTTTTAGAAATATTGAAAAGAAACAAGCTTGATTTTTTAAATGTTGCTCGTTTAAAAAATATGTCCATAGAAACTTTCAAGATTATAAATGGCACTTCAACATCATTTTAACATGATCTAATTGAACAAAAAAAAATATTGATATAATTTTAGAAGAGAGGACACTCTGTAGATTCTAAGGGTGAATACCTCAATGTATGGCAAGAGATCGTTTAGATTTGAGGCGGTCCGGGTGTGGAACAGTCTGCCAATGGAGTACAGAAAGATAGAGGACTACCAAACTTTTCGTGGACTGCTCCGCACCTGGGATGGTCAACTATGCTGTTGTGCATTTTGCACCAACACATTGTGATATTCACCTCAGGAATTTGTCTTTTGTGAGATTATTTTTACTTTATATCTGATATGCTATGTAATGTGTAAATTTTTGTGTCTCTCTTCCATTTTAGTATTTAGTGGTATTTGTTGTTAAATTACTTAATATGTATGTACCTATGTTTGTCGCAAGAATAGCACTACAGTGCTAATGCTATTTTGTTTGTAATATGCGACGGTAAATAAAATTTCTTGAATCTTGAATCTTTAAACAAGGATATCTTTCCATGCTTTATTTATTAAGAGTTAACGATATAAAATAATGTAATATTCCTTCATATTTTATTAAATGAATGGGCAATAGACAAAATAATAACTAGAATTGTAAGCCAAAGGCTAACTAATACCCCCGTTCCTATATAAACCCTTACTGTAAGCTAATTGGCTAACTAAGGCAAAGCATTGCAAAGCAATCCATAGTCTTCCACCAGTAACTATTTGAAGTGAGTGACATACATTGTACTTCCTGTACTCCCTCCCCATGCCAAAACATACTTCCATACCCAATCTTGCTAGCCTAGATGAATCAGTTTTGCTGAAATCTTCCGAGTAGTTAAGGAAGAATTGTCAAGACAAATATTTTTAGCAAAGGGCCATAATTCCTTAAAAAGGGTCGAAATGAAAATGAAAAAAATACTACCCTTATGCACGACATCAGGGGGTAATAACCATATCTGTAAACATTCATTGAAATCGGCCCAGTAGTTTATGAGGCAGACAAAGATTTTTTTCCAAATACGGCCATAATCCCATAATTTCACAATGAAAACATACTATTTCGATGCACAATGTCAGAGGGCAGTAACCATATCTGTAAACTTCCGTTGAAATTGGCCGTATAGTTTTGGAGAAGTTATCTGGACAAGTATTTTTCAACAAAGGACCATTTCTCCGTAAAAAAGGGTCAGAATAACTTTAAAACATGCGTAATATAATAAAGTGTTTTGGTATGATACAAAAACAGAAAACGTAACGGTAGTTACCATAATTAACATTGATTATCAAATCTCCATGAGTATGTGAAATTGGGCATTGATCATGTTTGCCATGCTAAAAAGTACTTTACCGGTTCTGATATTACATAAAAATGATTCTGTAGACAAAATATATATATGGAAAGTTTTTAAAGAAGTTCAAAATATAGACTACCATTGTAACTATATAAAGGCAAGTTGACAATGCTCGTTAAATTATACATTTTGTGAAAATGTTGCATGTTTTTTCTAATTAAACTAATTACTACGCTTATTTCATGTATACCAATATGACATATTTAGTAGCAAAATGACAGTAATTTTATACACTGTACACTATCAAAATGCATTTCAAAATAACATTCGCCTGTGACATTTATCTGTCATTTTGTTAGGACTGGTGTTATGCAAAGAGGTCCACTACGGTTTTCCCTGCAGGTAGGGCGAAAGAAGTGGACTTGCTGCCCCCATTGCATGATCGTAAGAGGCGACTAAATTTGGGACCTTATCTTTTAGCTTCTTTATAAACAACTTTCTTCTTCCTAATGCCTCCCTTGTCAATGCCTCACGTTTGGACTTAAGTTTAGCGTTCGCCCCTTTGAGTAACGCTTTGGGCTCTGTCCCCTGGCCGAAACATACCAGAATCTGTAAAAAAAATAGTAGTTTCTATTCCTGCTCAGTGTCCTGCTTAACGCTCAGCAATTTAGGGGTGGGACGACTGGTTCGCCCGTTGTCAGTATAATGTGACCGGGTGAGTCGTCCTGCTGGGTGTCTTCGGCAGTATATGTTTCAGTGAGGTAGCACTATAAAGTCGGCATCAGTTCCGCGCTATCACAAGGAGACAAACACGAACATATCGCAGCCTCCCAAATCACACGCATACACTACACGCATGCATCTTGTACACATCGGAGGCTGTCCTAAAATAACCATTGTTTTTGATAGGATGTTAAACAATACTAAACCAAACCAAACCACTACGGTTATCAGTAGTAACTATGAATAATTATTTATGCAGCTGTTGATCATTTTATGTATCTACATATGGCAAAAGAATAAAAGATATCAAAGTCGGGGCCAAATGTTTACCCCACCTTTGTATTTTACGTAAAATGTACCAAAATAAATTCTAGCTCAACGCATACGGTCATCATCAAGTACCGACTGTTACCAACAGAGTCGATCGCATTGTCACACACAGTGAGCAGTAGAAATACAAGGGAAAGAAGAATCTAGAAAAATCACCTTTGTATTTTCTTCGTGATCGTTATGTTGATATGTCGTTCCACGATTCATAAATATATTTCTCTGCTTTAGATTGGCGAGAAGATTATTTGCCAACGAAATCAAGTCATATTTGGAGATAGAGTTTTCAATACAAAACAAAACATAGTATAAGATACATAGTAATGGCCGCATGCTGATTTGATTTAAACTTCTAAACGTCTGAAGATACTTCCTTCATCTGAAAAGTATGGGTGCATATTCCTGCCAACAGTTTATTTTAGTCGAGATAATGATGTTACCAAAATTATCTCGCTTATTCGACTTGTCGTCATAATTAAGTCGACTTAATTGCCATAATATAGAGATAATTTTCGGAGTCATCTATTTTGACATTAATTAGGGGTGATTATGAAAACGCAAAAAAGTATCTTTTTTAATACGTTTAAATCGGATTAAGCGTTGGTAAGAATAAAAATCCTTCACTCTGAACCTCCCAAAAACACTTGTAAAATACCAAAAAAAAGTAAAATGTGCTTATGAAATATTTGACAACGTTACACATTTTCAACGTTCGGCTGGCTAATACTATTTATTATTTAACAAGGAGTTCATGTAAATCGTGCAAGCAGCCGAAAGGAAGCTAACAATAATATCGGTCACAGTAAAGCTATATTTGACAATCGCCTGGTTTCAGGTTTAATGGTAGCCTCGAGAACGGATTGTTGCTATAAACACTACCAAGTTCTGAAGTGTTTTTGCTTCTATTTGAATCCTCAGGCGGATCAGTTACCATGGTAACACCACAATATGACGTCAGAAGTAACACCATTTACCTGGATGAAAGATAGATTGTCAGATATAAAAACGCATTGTAGGACAAAACTGTAAACAAAAAAGGTAAATATAAAATAATTGAATCAAGAAACAAAACATATATTGTTGGATATCTATTTATACGAATGTTTTTTAATTGAATAGTTCTGATTTATATGTAAAATTGAGGCTGTGCACCTACTGTAAATCAAACGATATGATTTGCGAATCATTCGTCAGCTGGGGTGAGTTAAAGATTAAAAATAAAAATAAAAAAACTAACTTTCTCTTGTTTTTGTCTTTGCTTGTTTTCTTTTCTGTATTATAAGTAATAAGTATGGTGGTACTGCTACATTTCAGTACTACATGAAATTTCTATTAAAAATGCAAATGTTTCTAAAGATGGCAAAATAATGTGAACGTGACCATATATAATGAAAGTGGAATAAATGTTGGTAAACACACTTTAGAGAAACTTTGGGTTTTTTAGTTTTCGAAGTACAGAAACAAACATGACTTTTATTTCCTGTCATTTTTTAAATATTCTTTATGAAATACAAGACATATACATTTGCTTTAACTGATTAATTACTTGATAATTACCTTAATACCTGCAGCCGGTATCAACAACTCAAGAATATATTAGAAATAGTATTAAATTGCAATTTCATTTTCTATATAGTGACCTATTAAGGTTTTCCTGCTGAATCCCTTACGGGTTTTAAGGGTAGCAAAGAATTAATAAATAAGTAAATTTCGTATCCAAGAAGTGACAAAGGACACCGAAGGGCCGGTGTCAAAGAATATCAAAGATAGCACAGTAGTGTAATGTATTGAGATTGTTTGACTGAAATATATCATGGACGTCATTGTATTTTCTATAACCTGTGTCCTCTTCTTAAAGAAACTCGAATAAATATCACTTGTCACCTGAACTCTTCACAGAAACCTGAAAATGCGTTATAATATCAATATTTGTTTCTGAAGAAGCCTTACAGCTGAACTCCCACGGTCAGTAGCTACGTCAGACACACTAAGGTGGGAGATAACAAACGATTCAATCTCGTTCGCCCGTGAGGAGTAGGGCGTCTGGAGGTTTTGAACACCGGTGTGCCAGTTGACGAGGATTGAACTCCGGTCGTCATGAATAATCTGTTCCTCTTTACAGGGCCTTAAAATCAGATTGTCAATATATTTATATATGGTTTATTTCTAGGCAGCTCTTGGTGAAAGTATCGCTTGATTTCATCAATTCAGTGTGAAAAGTTGGCGTGTGAAATAGAAATGTTTTGTTTCAGAGATACCGTCAGGATGTCGTCATTTTTGTTTTTAATCTTAATTATGTCGGGGAGTATTGATTGATGATTGTTGAAGCTAATTAAGGGTTGTTTTTTCTGACTAAAATATCATATTCATAATCAGGTGACTTTTTTCGCACTCGACCCTTTTGACAAGTACATGAATATAACACCCACTTGTCAGAATGGGATAACGACTTGAATTTTCCGACCTTTAAATATTACAATGTGACATTTAAAAACATCTTTAATTTGAGGTAACATTTATTATAATCACATTGATTATTTTCCTTGCATTATTTGTTTAATTAATTAAATTCTAAAATGAAAAAAAACGTGCTTTGGTTTATTCTTTGTTTTAATTCGTTTAATTTTAGTCCGATGTTTTTATGCATCATTTACATTCGTCGATCGCCTTGTAGTAAACTAATACGGGAGAAAAGAAAAGCAAGATAAATGTATTTACAGTCCCATACATAACTATACTCTCTTAAACAATCATCAATGAGGACACTGATCCTTGGGTTTTGTTACCACATGTTATTTATCACCAAGTCTTGTTGGAGGCGCCGTAAGTAAGTGGTGGGACGCCGGGCTCGTGACCGAAGGGTTGCGGGTTCGAGGCACTGCGCGGCACTGTGTTGTATCAAGATACTTTTCTCCGTTTGTTCCAGTCTACTCAGCTGTAAATGAGTACGTGGTTGGGCAGTGCTAGAATTGTAGAATGCTAGCTGTGAGCGCCGAAATGGCAGCACCGGCTGTATGCTCCCCAGGGAGTTGAGAACGATATTGACTGGTTGCAAAGGCCCTATAACCACGGAAAATAAATGTGTGAACCGCTTTGAGACGACCTACGAACTAGATTGTGATAAAGCGGTATATAAGAACTTCGAATTATTATTATTATTATCATGATCATTTGCTCCTAAGTTCTGAAATTAAAATAATGTTGATACAATGTATTGTAGAATTTTGAATCGAGATTCGAGATTTGGAGGTAAGAGAAGTTCTCTTCCGGAAGGTTCCAGTCAGCAGAGGCGTACATTGCCATGGGGTCCCTGTCTTTGGATTATTCGTCAAGTCCGATTGTGGTAAAAGTTGCTTTCAGCAAAGGGTTTATTTCCATTTGTCTGAATATCTGGCCGAAAGTTTTCGAAATTATATATTTTTTACAGTCATTTGATCGTTCGATAGCAAAAAGATTTCCTTTCTTTGCCATTTTAAGGGGAACGATATGATGCCACAGTCATCTACCACTTCAAGGAATTGAGTTTCATTATAACTTCTGTTTGGGTTATGTGAACCAAAGTGAGGAAAGCTGTCAGCTTTCCAGTGTCTGGAAGTCGCTTTGAGACTTTAAACTCAAAAGAACAGCAAGAAAAATAATCAGTTGTTGTTACTTTTTTGTGCAAAATTTTGTACTTAAGCATTCCAAGCACGATCAGTTGTTATAGCTAGAAGTCGGTCAGTATCATATAGTTATTATGTGCCGCAATTTCAAATACTTCTTCTGATAAGTGTAAAACGACATTTTGTGCCTTATTAATGGCTTGATTGCAGTACCTTTTCCTCCAATGATACAAAACAGCCGTGTCAGCTTTTGGTGATTAATAGCATTTACATACTGAAGGTTTTCTTGTACATTTCTCATGGACGTGTGTTATTTGATGGTATTTATATCAACTTAAGGAGGCAGGATACAATGCATTACAACTAGCTTATTGACATCATCTTTCAATTTTCAAAATGGTTAATATTCAACAACAACAACCCCTAAAAAAAAAAAAAAAAAAAAAAAAAAAAAAAAAAAAAAAANACAAACACCGGAAACATTATTATTCTAGCAATAGTCTAATTAGATTTGCCAAAGAAGAGATCGCCTTCAAAAAAAAGAGAGAACGAAAGAAAAGATGGAGGTATAAGTGATTAAATGTAAGCGGATCATATTTGTTTTCTAAAATATCACCTCAGCAGATGCATAGAGGAAAACCCGTAATTCTATAGGGTAGGGGTCAATATTAGTCACCTCGTATGATAAGGCAGTGGGACAAAGCAGGTCTGTGTTGTTCTGTACCTGTACTGGTTGTCATGGCCTTAAACAGAATATGATAATAACACTCCATTAACATCACAATAGCACACGGCATGTTAACTTGTGATGGATCTGGTCAAGTGAAAGGTATAAACCATAAGTCATGTGCGATACGATTGTGTAGATTTCCGTCACACTACAAAGATGCGTTTGAATAAGTGTTAATAATTCTTTCTAAAAAAGTTGCTCCAATTAAGTGTTAATTTCTACATAACGAAGACTTCATTTGTTGAATATGGAATACAGGCCAAAATGTTGCTTTTAAATGGTATTTTTAAAGATTACCTTCCCATTATGTTCTACTCATGCAAGTAATTTTATAAAGGAACTGTTGCATTGTTTTTCCAGTTTCAGGGGAGGAAAACCAAGATATAGGTTATCGGACCAGGACTTCCATGTACACATCTGAAGAGGTTTCGCTTCCATCATGAGAACTGAGAGACGCATGAAGGCTGCGCACCTTCATACGTCCCGACTCAACTGGAGCGTGCTGAAAACTGTCATCTGATCATACGAGAATACCACAACAAATTGAAAAACATTTTTGAGGAATAATTGGAAAGAATAATAACTTCTCCGAACCCGATACGGATGCGCAAACATTTTGGGAGGTATGCGAAATGCGAAATTTCCATTGAAGTGAGGTAAAGGGCGACATACAAGAAAAGAAAGTAAAATGACGGATCAAATCAGTTTCAGATTGGAGGAAAAGGAAAAACAGGAAAGTTTTCCCCGAAATATGCCAATATGACTTTACTTATTAAAAGCAAACATAAAAACCAATTATATTACTCAAGATATTTTACCATTGCATTGTGTCTTTGCTTATAAATTTTAGAGAGAAAACAATTCTTTTAGAATTTGTCTAAATGAACGTTTTGATATTATTGTTGTAATTATAGTCTTGATGTGAATTATTGGAAATGATGATTTTTGATACAAAAGTCTTCGCCAAATCATCGTTGAAAATAAGAAATGTATTTAAGAAATATCAAATGCAATTCTGCTATCAAACGAATATCAAGATATCATTTTAATAAACATAGGATGACTTTCTGTATTCTTGATGAAGCACAAGGTTTTTTTGTAAACACATATCCGACTTGGATTCAAAAATAATAAAAATAACCAACATTTCATTTCAAGCAGGAGATTAGCATGCTTTGTGTCAATATAGTGCTTCACATACAACAGTTGTCTCGTATTTACGATGATTAAAAGTACATTGTGGTATTGAACTAGAGTATCACTGAATATTCATGAGTTGGCATTAGTAACGACATAATTTTATGTTAATGAGACGTGATTTTAGAAAGTACCATAACTCATCAGTATATTATGTCCCGCGGTTAAACAATCTAAAATCCTAGATGGCATAATTTCAAATCCAGCGTTTATTTTTAAGACGCAGTTCTTTGTATGATGTCTAAAGCTTAAAATATTTTTCACCGTCTTTCTTTCAAGTATGGTTTGTTTTCGATATAAATTTATCCTATAATTTCATATATAAAAATATTAGATACACGTTTTCATTTGATAGCATGATTTTGATAAAATACATGCATCTCATTATCCTCCAAAACTTCTTGTGGTTTTTTTAGTTTCACATTCTGACAGTTACTTAAGGTATTGTAATACCGGGAAGCTCAACACCAAACTTTCCTTTCGTCGGGGGTAACATAGCAGTCTTTTCACGCTTGGGTTACTTAAAATTTGCCATGTATTCAACTAATATTATTTAATGTTGATATTGCACTGTAAATAAATGTAAACGTTTTTTTTTTTTAATAATTTAAAATCGAAATATTGTGTTGTTGATAATTAAAATAAATTAGTAGTTAGTTTCAACTTGACTTGTTGGAAAAGAACATATGAAGATATTCATGAATATTTTTAAAAACCAGAACCATAATTGCATCACTCCACATGAACTTTTGATTTTTCTTTTTCTTGCTTCTAAAGTTCGATTGGTTTATTTTTTTTAAATTATAAATGCATCCCGTGTTGATTTATGTAAGTAGACATATTTTTCTTTATTGTCGTAATAGATCTGCCTCTGCCCCCTAACGACACGTTTGATCCTCTCTAATATATTTTTCTTCTCTATTTCCGTCTCTCGTCCTCGTTGTAAGTGCTTTTACGTTCAACTTCACAATTTTAAAAATAACATTTCATAATTTCAGTTAAATATTTTAGCTTTTTATATTTGTCTTTTATTTAACGATAAAAACACACATGAACCTTATCTTGCCTTTTCTATACTTAATACTGTAAATAGACTCTTTTCTACAGTCCTCTGCTTTGCAAATTCGTAACCGTTAAAAATACAAATCCCCATACCATTAGTTTACCAAATAAAACACACACACCCGCCGGTCTGCTATGAAGAAATACGTACGCCTCTTGATTGGTCCCGCTTTAGGTATGTACTTGAT
>NW_018406817.1:0-378 GCF_002113885.1 Mizuhopecten yessoensis
TCGTTCGTTCGATCCGCCGCTATCGGCCAGGTATCAGTTTATCATCGATAGCGGCGAGGTATCATTAAGCACTTTATCGGCCGGTAGCGGCCGATAACCTCGCTCCGTTCGGGAAGCGAACGTACTAGCAGCGGTTAGGCCCAATCGGTAACACCGGTCCTATCGGTAGGCTTGCGTTCGCACCGGGTTCGTCCTGCGGTCGTATAGCGGCTCGTCTCCGTTCGGGAAGCGTGCGTCCTGCGTTCGTGCCACAAAAAGTGGATACTTGGGCGTAATTCTAACTGTATAACAAAGTAGTTTCAAATGATGTTTTAATATAATATCACTACTGAGCGAGGAGAATGTTCCTTTTAGAAGTAGCGTGCCACAAATATTTAC